>NW_020270698.1:3335-7954 GCF_002803265.2 Melanaphis sacchari
CGATTCATTATGTTCTAACTAGAATCTACAATGTAAAAAAAAATGACCATTTATTTTTTGATACAATAACTATTTTCTTTAAGTTTATATTGTTGTTAATTTTAAAAATGAATTATATTATAATTTTACATAGTCATTATATTTTTAATTAATTAATTAAATTTAAATTAATTATTACTTATTTATCATAAAATTATGATTAAATTTAAAATTATTATTTATCATAAATAAAAAAATAGTAGTGCTGTAACGGACTATAGGGACTTTTAAGTATACCGCTTAAATGACCAATGGGACTTATTTGTCCCACTCCTCAAAAATATATTAAAAAACCTCCGATTTGAAATTTTATAACTTTTGAATTCATCAAAAAAAATAATAAATCATAATTGTGTAAAAAAAAAAAAAAAAATTAAATTGTTATCATCATTTTTGGTTGGCTTACTAAGGATTAACATCGAGAGATGAGAGATGAGGATGAGGTACCAGAATGCATTGGTGTTACTGGCGTTTGGGCCTGTTGACATTGACCCGACTGCCGTTGATCAGCGTGATCGGTGTACCGGCAAGCGCGGCATCAACGCCTTTGGGCCCACTGAATGACACGAAGCCGTAATTGAACTCAGTTTGTTTACTGGTCCGGTCAAAGCCGTTTTTAATGCGGATATTCAACACCGTTCCAAATCGAGAAAACGTCTGGGACAAGTCCTCAGACGTTGTGGACGGTAATAATATGTGCCCGACGAAAAGCTGGTGGACATTGAACGCTTCGGGCGGTTGGTGGACGGCAGGAGGTCATAGGTGGCGTGGCTGGTCGGGGCGCCGGGGCAGTCCGCGGATGGTGGCCGTTGCGCGATACATGCGTGCTGCATGGTGGTGTTGTGCTCGTCCGGGTTGTTCCGTTCGAACGTTGTTTTTCGGTAGTGTGAGGTTCAGATTTTTTTTTAGAGAAAGTACAACACAGTTATAAGAATTTTTTATACTAATATAATTTTAAAATGAGTCGGAGCATTTAGTCCAATGTACAATAAGTTAATGGTCGTCGAGACGACGTACAGTTTTAAGAGTGCTGGATCGACTGACTCTGCGGCTCGCTCGCGGATGTCGCGTAGTTACAATATTCTCAGAGCCGCCTACACATTAAGCGTTATCGATAGACTACAATAATATACTCTTATATTTAATACAAAGACTTATACTATACTAATAGCTGTAATGCGTACATAACACCCCAGGTTGGGCAGATCATGGCTATGTTTTGAGAACTATTTTGGGTGATGATTTTTCCTTCATCTATATAGCTAGTTCGAGTTCTATGTTGGATGGGTCCGTCGAACTCGGTTGGTTTACATGTTTACTTTACATTTGTATACTATTATTATGCTTAAGATAGATATAATGATTAGTGATGTGCAGATGCAAATTATAAATTAAATTTACTAGGAGTGACTCATTATTTGTGCTAATTCTGCGTGACAATTTCATATCCTTCATATTTTCGAAAATAGATTCCGAAGGTATTAAATTGTTTAAATTAAAAACTTTGTAGGAATTGTAGTAATTATATTTATGTTCATTTAATATCTGAGTCTATGTCGGAGTATATGGTTCTGAACGGTATCATATGATAACCTCCAGACGCAGCCGAACATTGTTCGCTAAGTGATATAATTCCTGTCCCAAAAATTTGTTTTATAATTTGCTTCTATTTGAACAGAAATAATTAAATTTTGTTGATTTGCACAACATACAACCATGAATTTGTTGACATTATATGGAAAATACCGTTTTTTATTGACGTGAATTTAATTTTACAAACATTATCAATGTTGGACAAATTTGTATTAGTGATTACTTTATTTCACAGTCTTCAGATGTCATTACTCTTTTTGTATAAAAATTTTTACATATTTTACTTGTTTTGTGTCATAGCACATATTAGATCATTTTGATCTAAGTTCATAATATTCTTGATCAGGTATTGGCTTATATACTTATCCTGATTTTATTAACATAAAAGATTGTTTTCTACTAGCACTGGGTTGAGACAATATTATATAAATTATATAAACTACTAGAAACTATGTGAATAGTGTTAATAGCATAGTACATCATTATTCTAACTTATACTTGTTGCATAATTTTAAAATTTCCGACATATCCGATAGGTCTAGTTTTACTGGGATGTCGAGATTAGATGGAAGATTTAATTTAATTATTTTCATTTCTTCTAATAACTGAGATGAGGATAACTAATGGGTGAAGTTTTCCCTGTATAGCAAAATGCAAAATTTGGTTTACCCTCACAATTCTAAAGTATTGGTTATAAATTGTTTCTAAATTTAGAATTTGATTTTTTAATTATTTCCATATTTTCATCGCTAAGTTGTCCTTATCCGAAGTAATATAATGACGGTATTTTCTAATATTATTTGACACTTCTGTTGTTGCTTCTATTGTTTTTATCAAGTATTATCGCATCATCATTTGTACTAGCAGAAGTAATCATCATTTTATTCTCTACTATGCTTTGAAATTTCTTACCATTTTTATCATATTTTATGTTTGAATACCATTTGTAATATCATTTAAGTGTGTTCCAAACAATATAATCATATCTCCCTATATGTTTCGCAAATAATAATTGTCTTTGACTGTAATGATTTTGTCAGCCAATTACTGAAGAAGGTTATTAGTTTCTGATTCAAATTCTTTAAAATTTTATCTGATTCTGATTTAAAACTTAAACACGTGTCATTTGTGTGGAATTTTTTGCTAAAACACAAAAGTTACAATCATTTTTCAAAACGTTTAGTAGCTTCATTACAAATCGATAATGTTTCTTCTTGTAAGCTTCTAACTTCTATGTAATGTGTATAGTAAATTGTTATATTCAAGTATACTGTGATTTCCCAATTAGCTGCAACTGTTCGCATATCGGAAATGAAGTCGAAATAAATTCCAGACGATTCTTTTGTCTGAAACATTATATAATGAATCTGCTTTATACATGGTCCAGTTGCACATAGTGCTCTGAAACAATTGGTACAAGTTTTATTTTAGATTATTTTAATTTTGTATTTTAGTGAAATTTTGATTCTTGATATATTATGTTATTCGATTTCCATTTATATTATGAGTTAAATATTTTAGTTGATTTTGTGTATCACTACTTCTTTGCGTCACGTTGTATGGATACGTTTTCATTATCATGAAGAGCAGTAACCTGAATATGGCCCCATCCATTTGGATTATGGTACCACTTTGTTTATTATCTTTACTAAACTTTATCACCAACATTAATGATAATTTCATGCTGCTTTCCTCATATGCTTTTTGATTTCTGTTTCATCTCCATTCATTAGCTTATCGCGCTATTTTATGTGATACTTATTTCTTATTTCAAAGTATAATCTTCGTAGTTATAGTTTTTGTTGTGGTGTCCTACTAAGTGAATTAATGAACTTCAACTGTCTATATAAGCAAGTTCATAGGGTTGAAATCAGTTGTAGAATGAACGAACTATTATATACAAACATAGAATATGCTAATTTGGTCCCAGTTTTGTTTTATCATTGACGAAATGTCTTAAATATTCCGCTAACGTTCGGTGTGATCTCTCCAACGCGCCGTTTGATTGAGGTGATACGCCGTGGTTTGATTTTATCTATTTGAAGCAGTTTACAACGCGGTAAATATTTTGCTTAAAATCTTGTCCTTGGTCCGTCACTATTGACTCTGGTATTCATGTGAACAAAACAAAATGTTTCAACAAAACCTTTCTAACTATAGAGTTGTGGCTGTATGATCTACTAATGGAACCGCTGAAAATTTTGTTAAATCGTCCTCATTGTGAGGATGTATGCGTTTCCTTCAGTTGATGTTTCGAGTGGCCCAACAATCAAGAAAATTTTCTCAAATGGCTTAGTAGCTGTAGACGTTGTTGTTACTACCATGGGTTGCTGAGTTGTTGTGATTGCTACTTTTGTTAATCTGGCAGAGGTACATTTTTTTAATTCTATAACATCTTTCTTCAAGCTTTCCACGTATGGTGTAATTTAATTCGCTTAATTGTTCTAGAAATCCCTTGATGCTCTAATGGTGATAAATGGAATTCCTCGATAATTTTGTGTTTCTCTTCCTCTGAATAAGTCACCACTGTAACCATTATTTTGATTTCGGACATCTTAAAAATATATCGGCATTGTTCGAATTTGTTTCCCAGTTAAGCTGATCGTAACCACTACCGATTTTAAGGTGAGCCACTTTATTTAAGTATTGGATTCACAAAATGTTCGTAAAGTTTTAATGGCATAAACATTGTTTAGAAAATTGGTTTGGCTATGTGAATCATAGTGATTGTATAAATATTACGTTTATCACTTTATAGCTACTATTTCAGTGACTTGTTTATTTGCAGAAGTAGCTGGTCGATTGCCCAAAATTTTCTTCTAATTCTAAAGCTATCATAGACATTTGAAATCTTTGGATACACAGAACCTAATGCATAATCATGCAATGACTTAAATAATCTCCTTCTACTTCTACAATTTGAGTTTGTTATTATTTTGATCGTATATCATCCATATATCCTTCGTACGTAACTAACAGCCGTAACT
>NW_020270698.1:7979-35337 GCF_002803265.2 Melanaphis sacchari
TAATTAGTATATTATAGAAGATATATTAACATGCATTGCCTATAATTGTTATTTGGTTTGATAGGTTTTAAATTGTTAGAGGTACAGACTTGTGTACTTAGTTGTAGGCCATCATTATGTCGTCAGACTTCAATAGGTTCACAAAATAGGTAAGCATTTATAATAAGTAACCCACAGTTATAAAATTTTAAGTCTTGTATATCTAACAGTTTAAATTTACATATCTAGTACTACAACTAATTACATAGGTAGTGCATGGTACATGCTATCAATACAAATATTACTCAATAATTTATACTAATAGTCTCAAGTTTCACTTCAAAATTTAATAGAGAATATTTCAAGAAATTCTAACAAAACATCATTCAGAAGTCAGAAACTATAAAACAAATACTAAACAGTAAGTATGCAATGTGTGATATCGATAGATTATAGATACATAATCAGTTAATGTATATTATTATCACGAACTAAGATATCTTTAGTTGGTGATTAAGTTATTTATCACTACTGATAACAATTGATACACTTCAACCATTATCTAATGTTCTGTGTCCATATTATATGGAAGACGCAGAAGACGTAGAGTGTAAATCTTAATTTATGAAGTATAATAAATAATAATTAATTTATGTGTACAATTTAATGAAATAAGGTAATAATAACAATTATAAAGCTGTTATTAATTAAAACACACACAACAATAGTTATAAATACCATTACCACAGACACTATTATTATTAAATGTTAATCATCATTAATAATTACAATATGTATTTATGTAGTTAATAATATTATAACGTTTGAAACAGACTATTAATAAAATAACATACAATCATTCATATCAACTACAACAGTTAAATATAAATATGTAAGGCAATCTATATGTTAACGTGCAATGAAAGTGGAATGAAATTGTGATTAGCGATGAGCAATATCCATATCATGGAGCACAGCACTGATAACCACCTAGGAAGAGAGGCAACACCAATCACTGCGGAGTAGGGTAATGAAGCCGCTGGATGATAGTGTCGGATAACTCCAGCGAATGTGAATGTTAACTGATCTCGTTAACGGAGTAAGTACCAATTCAGTCGATGATGCAGTGCAGCGAGGCTAATCCGTGAAGACATTTCAAACATCGGCCTTAAATAGTGGCAACTGGCTTGTAAAAGCTAGCGCAACGTGCAAGTCTAAAAGTTCAGCTAGTCGGCCACTGAAAGCATTTCAGAACTTCGGCGAAGGTTTAACCATCACTAACCGTAGAAATCAACTGCGACACGCTGTAGCTCGCTTGAGCGGAACGCTAGCATAGTATGATGCATCGAAACAGCTGGCGTTGTGATCGGTAAAGGCTTTTGCCCAACCGTTTTGCAGGGTCGTAACACTTCTCAATCGCTGTCGCAATTGCGGAGACACCGCGTGACCGGTGGCAAGGACGGTGAATTCCGCGTGGTCGACGGCATCAACCAATGGCGTTTGTGCACGCGACGACGTCGCTTCGTTCTGACCGCTTCGTACTGCATTCGATTGCCGTGAATTAGAGCCATGTTTTCACTTAGTCGGAGGCGGTATATCTCTTTACCAACTTTCATCGTCAGCTACTTCCTAAAATTCACATAGTTAATACCTCACCTTTATCCGACCAATCGGGACTTAGTCTCCTGAAGCATTTTTGATCCATTTAAACATGGATAAAATAAATTATGACATATCATGAATCATATAGAGAGACTTAGAATTACTAAATCACAACGATTCGGTAATTCATAACATTTTCGAAATTTGAGAAACATCAATAGTATGGTTATATATAATAGCTACAGTGGAACTACATATGATGTTACTACGTTTTATTATTGTTATACCTATTATATTCATTTCTCAGAGAAATGAATAAATAGAATAATATTGTGTTATTATGTTTTATTTACAATAATCGTAGTGGACTTTAAGTCTATGTCTATTCTACCGTGACATTTATTAGTTGACTAATATTTAGCTCACGCACCTGCGCGCCAAGTTTATTGTTATATTTTATTCTTTTGTTGTTAGATTGAATCTACTTGTTTGTTATTTAAATTTACCTGTTTATTTTAATTGTAAATGCATAAATTATTAAATTAAATGATCGAATGATCAAAGACTACTATATGATAAATTATGAAGGAATTTATAATATTAACATATAGTAACCTACTACAGTTCTATCAGAATCTACAATGTAAAAATGGCCATTTATTTTTGATACAATTTTTCTTTAAGTTTATATTGTTGTTATTTAAAATGAATTATATTATATTTACAAGTTTATTATATTTTTAATTAATTAATTAAATTTAAATTAATTATTACTTATTTATCATAAATTAATTAAATTTAAAATTATTATTTATCATAAATAAAAATAGTAGTGCTGTAACGGACTATAGGGACTTTTAAGTATACCGCTTAAATGTAGACTCAATGGGACTTATTTTGTCCCACTTCAAAAATATATTAAAACCTGATTTGAAATTTTATAACTTTTAATTCATCAAAATAAAACCAGTAATTGTGTAAAAATTAAATACATTACATTTTGGTTGGCTTACTAAGGATTAAAATCGAGAGAGATGAGAGATGAGGATGAGGTACGAATGCATTGGTTACTGGCGTTTGGGCTCCGTTGACATTAATACTGCCGTTGATCAGCGTGATCGGTGTATCGGCAAGCGCGGCATCAACGCCTTTGTCTACTGAATATTGTCGAAGCCGATGAACCTAGTGTTTACTGGTCCTGTAAAGCCGTTTTAATGCGGATATTCAAACGTTCCAATGAGAAAACGTTCGACAAGTCCTCAGACGCTGTGGGACGGTAGATAATAAAGCCCGACGAAAAGCTTGTGACATTGAACGCCGCGCGGTTGGTGACGGCAGGAGGTCATAGGTGGCGTGGCTGGTCGGGGCAGTCCGCGGATGGTGCCGCTGCGCGATACATGCGTGCCGTATGGTGGACGCGACCGCTGTGGACGTCCCGGCGCATCTTAAACGGACACGGACCACTCGTCTGCGTTCGGTGGCTGCCGTCACCAAAAACTGGCCGGCGCACTACGAACGGTATAATCGATCGGACGGCACGCTGGCTCCCTGATGTTGCCACCCATCCGGCAGCTTTGAAAAATCTCGCTGACGTGGCCGGCCCAGACCACTAGGTTCGCGGAAAATTGCCCCGCCCTGAGTTTGAGGTCCTGCAAAACGTTTTCCGATTGTTATACGTAGGAGGTTGTGAGAAGCGTCGTCATTCCGGCTCGAGCACAACATGTCGGGCTCGGCGGTTCAACACTCGCCCTATCGCACTGTCGTCTTCTCTCTTCTGTTTGACCATACCTTTATTTATCAGATGTAGATATGACGCGATTGATTCGACACCGTTGACCAGCGTTCATCTGGCTCGTATTCACTCGCAACAAATTCCATCGGTCCTTCTAATCGGATTGCTTCTTCGGACGTTTGTTCTGTTTACTGCGCTAACCTCGGTTAACAGCCGCCAAATACGTTCAAGCTTCTTCAGGTTCTTCATTTATTTTTCAGCGTACGAGAGTCTCGCAAATGTCAACAAATAGAGTTGATTAACGACTGAATAAACTGTTAGAATATTCGTTTATACGGGTAATTCTGTTGATTGTTAGCTTTAGTAATTTATTCTTCGTTGTACGCAACTAAAAGGAAATAACCGCCTCTTATTTTATTTAACAAAACTCAAAAAAACTATGTTGCATACGTCTACACATATCGCAGTGTGGCGGAGAACTGACTACGGCCGACGGGCGACGACAGTAAAACATATAATAATAATTATTGACAAATATATATAAATAGCAAATTATTACCCGTCGTCGGGTCGCCTCACACACACACGCCGTACACAATATAAAATTATATAATATAAAAGTGGATGTGGGGTCGCTCGGTCGTCAATGCGATAAGCCCGCGACGATTACCGAATAGCGTCCCACAGCCATGTATAGAAAATAATTAAATAATTAAATAATATAAATCATACACGTTACTAGCCAGCGATCTCTTTCGAATTTAAAACGATATAGCCTTCTTTACACATATAGTACAGCAAAGCAGTATCCACTTACTTTCCACCATCATCTTTTATTATTTTAATATCATAGTATAATATACCAAATTAATGACGCCAGTAAAAATATAAAAGTATAATGTGTAATTTTTTTATTTTATTTTTTCATTTGGCGGAAAAGTGAATCGACGGAAAAGGGAAAGGTACACTTTTGACGGAAACGGGTAACTACCGTATTTGACTTGTATGTGCGCGAGCGGTTGCATTCCGCTATTTCAGTCCCATATTTCCATATTTACACAACCTGCACACACGAAATTAAATATAAATTATCTATATTCAACTCCTTAAAAACGGTTGGTGTTGAATTCAAGTAATATTATTTTAATCTAATTTTTTACTTATGATGTAATTTTATTATTACAGTAATTGTAATATTCATGTAACTTTAATCTAGTTAATTACAATTCTCATTATTCAATTTTAAATTTGACTGACATAATTCATATTGAGATAATATTATATTATATTTATTATTATTATAATAAAATACTGTAAATCTTCTATTAAAATAGTTCACGAAGGGAAAAAATATTGAATTCACCGTCGATTTTCTGATTTGTTATTAAATACAAAAAATGGCAAAAACAACAGACAAATATTAAAATTATAATATCAAGGTGTTTTATATCTGTTTCAAGTTTAACTTTGGCTAACTGTATACGAATTTAATAGTATTTTTTAGCATACAAGATCACAACATAAAATAATCAATTTTTTTCATAGTAGTCCATATCGTGAACTTTTTTTTGCTTAAAATTATGTTTTTCATTTCATTTGTATTTTAATGGATCAATAGTTGTTATTTAAACTGTGAATCGTTAGATGATCGATGGAATTTAAAAGCTATAGAAGAATTATTAAAAAGTCAAACATTACTTACCAGTTATCAATTAAATCATAAAAATCAATAGAGATCAGAACAACGCTCGCGTCCACACAGACATCATTTATACTTTTTTTATTCGATAACTTTACTCTGTACAAACTATTATAAATTATTTTTACAATTTTTAAAACGTTCATAGCATGTTCCGCGATTAAAATACGAACAAAAGTGTTCTGGAGATGCGCCCTAGAATATAATCCATTGAGTATATTATAATATTATGATGTAAATATTAATTTTGTCAAATATTTGTATTTGTTTATTATTCACAATATACAATCAACGATATAATCTCATCTTTAAATAGTTTACATTTTTTTGTATGGGTCAAATCACTCAAATTTTAAAAATAACAGAGTGAAATGGATCATTGCGAACGTAAAATTTGCCATCTCGTACGTTTGTGGGACGTAATATATTCAATTGACAAATTTATATTAAATAGTTAAGAATTTGTATTAAAAATTAGAAAATAACCAGTTATACATTCTGTTTTTCTCCTATCAAATAAACCGGAGTGAATATTTTTCTTTAAAGTAATCGGCAAGTGGTTGAAAAAAATTGAACCCAGATAGTCGACAAAAGACAATATATTATATTGATAACAAATGATGAAACAAATAATAAGTATCATATTACAGCGGGTAACATATTATCTATCGCTATGAATAGTATGAGAGCTCTGTTATAAAACGATTTATATATTTAAAAAAAATATTATCGTTGCGACATCGTTGAACGGCGCACGCGCTGCAACGGCGGCAGTATACCGCTGCGGGAGCAACGTTCAACGGGCGCAGTACTGCTGCGGCGCGTCTCATCAGTCATTGTCGCGCGCAGTACAGTTTGGACAGAACGTAGCGCTTGGTGATGATCGACACGACGGTGGCGTTCAGCAGCAGGAACGCGATGGCCGAGACGGCCGTGGCCATCGGCGGTGGCCGCGACGCGCCGTCCCGCCCGCGCCCGCCGGCTCGGGACAAAACGAACGCGTTGAAGAACCCGGAGGAACCGCCGTTGCCGCCGCCGGCCACGCCGGACCAGGCGCCGTACGTGACGATCAGGCCGTAGGCGACCACGGCGGCCGCAGGCCTCACGGACGCGCTCAGCGCCCGGGCCACGTGCGACACCCGTCTCTCGTACAACACCAGCTGGAACGTGCGGAACAGCCCCATGGCCACGGTGACGGACGCCAGGGCGGCCACGTGTTCGTGGGCCTGGCACATGTACGTCATGCTGCTCACGACCGCCGTCTCCCGGGCTGACGCGTACCGCTCGTGCGCCAGCTCCATCAGCTTCCAGCGGCCGGTCACCGCGAACATCGCGCACATGACCACCGCCAGCACCACGCACTCGTACGCCGCGCACAGCAGCCTGTACGCGCCGCCGCCGTGGTCGTACATGGCGGACACCATGTGTTTCAGCGACACCATCAGTCGCACGGCCATAAACGCGTACGCGAACATGAACACCAGCGTGAACACGTACGTGTTCCACGTGACGATCGCCGAACTCGAAGGCACCGTCCAAACCTACACGGTAATAATAATAATAATAATTATAATAATAATAATATTCGGTACACGGCGATAAGAATTATTATATTGTCGCAATACTGAATCTTTGTATTTTTTATGTATAAAAATTAATGTTTGTTCGTTTGTCTCGTGTACAGACCCGAAACTGGAAACTGAGGTGCAGAGCTGCAGATCTGGGAAAATTCGCGGGTAATACGGCTAGTAAATTATAAAATAATAGATGAAATCTACAATGCGGCATACTGGTGTGCTTCCGATATTAAACTAAGTAATGCATTTTGTGCCATACCTATTCGATGAATAACAAACGAGAGTTTGTACGCTTTTGTTACCAATATCGAAGAATCGGTTCATTTCTTTTAGTTATTTTTTAAACTGCCTCTGTTGTCTCCACATCTTAAGAAAAAAAGTTTGGAAAAAGTTCTAGAGTTTAAGGATATGAGTGACGATATTCAATCCAATGAAAATGTAGTCCTAGTAAATGCGTGCAGTGCGAGCTTCGGTGTTAAGTCTTAAAAATGGCCAGCACTACGGGTCAGCATTTTCTCTTCGATAGCTTTTAATATTTTTCCACAGTGTTTTGAGGGTAAATATTAAATTAAGAAGCCTACTGTAAGATTTATATGACACTTCGGAAAAAATAACGATTAAAAATCGACAAAGGGGAAATTCTAACCTGTGTACCTACCTACCTTACTGCAATGTTAGGATCTCATTTTCTTTGGGTGGAATATCGCCAGCCATCTTATACAATCAAGATCTAGTAGTCAGTGACTGTATAATATTTTCACTAAGTTCGAAAAGTTTTTAGGTGATAAACAACATTTTCCTATTTATGTTTTCTTGAGGTAGTTGAAAAACTACTAAATAGTAAAGGATGTAATGTGTGAGTTATTAAACTGGTAATTATGTAGAAAAGAACTACAGAGGTAATTGTTGTATATAGGTAATCTATGAATTTCATGAAAATACAGAGATATAGTTATTAATGTCGAGACCTCTATAACATACCTAAAATAAGCAACTCTATTATTTTTTACGTAAATAACTATTCATAATCACAGTATTTAACAAAAAATAGTATACTAAAATATTTGAGCTATGTGTTAACGTACTTCACTATGTATTGTGTATAATAGTCCTGATAAAGTTTGAAATTTTATTTTGAACACTGTAATGCAATCTATGCCGGGTGTGTACGTATGAAATTCTATTACTAGACTTCTTGTTCTATTATCCAACCATCCATTTTCTAAGTGAGTATTTATTTTTTGTTTATACTCTGATAGCTGTCCAGTTAGATCTAATATAAATCCAGAGTTTTTTGTATCAGGAAACCCTAAAATATTCAAGTAGATTTTTTTAAATTTCAGTACACTATTTATTTTATAAGTGAATATACTTATAGATAATTAATTAGTTATTCATACATAGTCCAAAATATTTGATTACGGGTACAGATCTATATATCCAAGCAGTAGCTTTTTCAATATCGGTAATTTTTATCCATCCTTCTTCATAACTCCCTGTGTCAGTTTCCCATCTCAAGTTTTTTTTCTGTTATTCTATTTTGTTTTATTCTGATCCCACCGTTTACTAATTTACTGTTGTAAAAACTACACCAACCTCTTTCATTATCTATTAAAGAAAAACAATTATAATACAATGTAAATAAGATTTAAGTATTTAGAAATAGCTAATATATAAGTTTGATAGCTCAGTTAATTTGTTATTATTGAACATTTAATATTAGAATGTTGCATGTATAATGTATTTATATATTATATTCACAATTTTTTTTTAAAAATTGTATTTGTGAAATGTGTATTTATACTTTCGCTTAGATATGAGATGGATTTATTGACTATTGGTATTCCATTATAGTACTCTCTAATATGAAAAGGATTTAAAAACGATCCAGTTAAAAACGTCTTCATCCTAAAATTAAATTACAATTACATTATTCATTTAAACATATTCCTCTATTAAGTTATTTCTATTTTATATTACATTTCCAAATTCATCATATTTGTTTGTAATATGCTTTTGAGAAATAGCTTGTTAATATTATTGGCATGCACAATATGTTTAGGATTTCTAAACGAATATAAAGCGCTAATACAAAATAATGATATTGATATTAATAGGAGACATGTAGTAACATTTTCTTGAAAACTTGCTTGTCGCAATTTATCTTTATATTTAGCTTGTAAAATCTATAAGAAATAAGAACATATTTTTCTTATTATTTATTATGATTGTTATAATTAATTTTAGATTATTAAATAAATAATATTTGGCATATTATTCATATTTTATATAATTAGTACGTATATCTTACCTATACCTACTACAATATAACTAAGGTAAATATATCTATTAGATAAAACGTAGAACGATTCAAAATTATTATAGCTTGGTAGTTACTTGAGCAGATTTTCGTGTCATTGGACTATATACATATCTTTTTCTACGTTCTCGTATACTTTGTATAAATCGAATATTTTGTAATCGATTCTTGGTATTTTTACGGAAATTGTCCAAATTAATTGTATAATTGCTTAATAATGTATGCTGCTGTCCCTAATAATAAAATTATAAAGTAATAGTAAAAATCTTTTTATTATATCAATAAATCATTTTAACATTGATGCAGTTAAGTACTTGATTGAGTTTAAATATGATAAAACTACATATTATTATTTGTAAAGGTTCAGATATTAATGCATTTTGTAGAACGGTTATTAGTAATGCCATTAACCAATGTAAACTTTTCACTTGTCCTAATTTCAGCCCGAAGGTAATAATTAAAACAGTCGATAAACCATAGATAAGTAAACATAATGTCCTGCGTGAAAATTTTGTTGTATTAACAATTCACGTTTATTAATTGTGCATAAAAATTAACATAAAATAGTACCATCCAGCTAAAAACCAATAATTTATTCCAGTGTTTTGATTACTTTTTTCTTTCATCTGAGCAGGCAAATAAATGACTTTTTTCGGAACAATTTTAGTTAATAATTTTCTCCACCAAGGTTCTAAAATAAAATCAATATATAATTAAAGAGTGTACCTATGTATTGATTGTATCGTATATTACTATTTGACAATTTCTGGTGTATAATATTATTTTTGAATCAATAACTAAACATGGAATATATTTTAAATTTTAATTTATTAAACCTGTTTGGTTTGGGCTCAATATATTTAAATGTTAAAAAAAGGCACGTAAAAAAACGTTATTATAAAACACAATAATTAATGGTAATACTATCGTAAACTAAAGGCATTAAGGTATACAGTTAATTACTATGAATATACGGGTGTGATAATCGATTGATAAATTAATGTATAAGGTATCTACTTTAATTGGGATAAGTTACATGATTTGGTTAGGTTAGATTTGCTGTAATACGATTGAGCCCGTTTTGCCTTTTTACATGGAAAAAACGTAACACGATTATGTTCCATGAAATATAGCTGTTCTTTTAATAATTTTCCAATACACAATTTAAAATATAAATACATGGAATAATAAACTTGTATTTTCTCAATATGTATGAAGTAAAGAAATAAAATTTTCAAAACTGATATCCTATAAGCTACAATAATAATAATTGAAATAGTACCTAGTACATAAATAAGCGTATGTAGTTTTTTATATACCTATCAATAATTTTAAATAGTGTAGTGTGTGTACTAATGTCAGAATATGAAACAATTTTCAAGAAGTCTAAAAATTAACTTTTGTTTTTAATTCTAAGCTTGATTAATTGGTAAAAGAAAGATTGTTAAAAAGGTCAACAGCAACTATAATTCATGGAGTGCAATCGAGTTATGCTTTTTGTAAGTAAATAGGTAAAACGGGGTCAGTCATGTTGCAGAGAAGTTTTATGACTACACAGGACATAACAGGTAAACCATATATATATATATATACACGAGTATATATATATTACTCTGTAAGTTCTTACTTATTATGCAGGTATAAAAATAAAAATAAAAATTAGAAATGTTAATTATTGTTTTTTGCATGATACATTAGTACATTGCACGGTATATACATTTTGATTAGTATATTATTATTCTTTTTAAATTTAAAACTAAAAATATTCGAGTATTTATTAAAGTAAAAATTTAAAGAATGATTTGCGATTATACTGATTACTTATCTAAATTCTAAGCGGATTTTAATAAACAAAAACAATTCTTATATTCTTAAAAATATGAAAGTACGATTATGGAAATGCTTTCAGATATTACTTCATAAAATAAAATTTTAGATTCTTAGCTGAGCGAGGAATGTATTAGTTTAACAAAAGTATGCTGACCTTATGTAATGGATCTGAAATTCAAAAAATTTACTTCAATATTTAACATTGAGGTAATTGGTAATTTGGTGGGTCAACGATATCCAATATTTTTTATAATTACTAAGAAAGTAGGAAAAACTAACTCAAAACAGAAATAAATGTAATATATACTAATACAATAAAAGAAAAAAAATTTTGTTTTAGTTCAAAATAGAGTTAAAAATAATAACTAAGCATTTATAATTGAATTTTTTAGACATGACGTGTTATTTGCAAAATAACATAACATTTTCCTGGTTTTCAATTTTAACTTAGTGTGAAAGTAACATTATATAATTTTTAAACTTTTATAGTAACTTTCATAATATTTTTATACTATGTCCTGTGTAGAAATTTATTATAGTTCATTTAGTTGATTTATTATTATACGTTTTAATATACTTTTTATTTTAAAATCCATTTTCACTTCTTGAACAGTAACATATTTTTCGATGCGAGAGCCTTTACTAAAAATATATTTAAAATTATTTTTATCATTAAATTTCAATTTCAGTAAATATTTTAGATATAAATTAAAGTAAAATTATAAATTATAATTTATTATCATTTAAATAGTACTAACACTGATATATGATACAGTCATTCTGGATTTTAATTATCCGAGCTTGAAAAAAAAAGTAAATTAATTTATAAATAATTGTAATTATGTAAGTACTATTAAAAAATGATTTAATATAAAATTTACAGTTCTAGAAGTATTTACTTAAAACAATAAGTAGTGGTAAACGTCATTAATAAGTGTATTAAACTGCTTTGTATAGAAATATAAATTTGAGTAAGTGTTATTTCAAATTTCAAAAAAATGTTCTTCATCATCTGTATATACATTAAAGTTATTTTATTAAAAAATATTTTCTTGTTATTTAGTTTGTTTCTTCATTATTTCGACTTACCGTCTACTAAATCATAAAATAATAAACTTATTACCATCGAACTAAATAATAAACATATTATTCTGCTCAATTTTTGACATCGCGTTATTAAAGATCTTGGATGACTAAAAATAATAAGAGAAAATTTTATTTTATTAGTTTTATTAAGTTTGAATTAGTTATTTATAAACCACTATTTAGTTGAATAAAAATTAAAGATATTAATTTAATAGATTTGATATTTTAGTTGCTAAATTATTATTAATTATTATTGGTTTGATTACGTGTTTTATTAAAAATACTTATATATAATATTAATGGGATTTTAAACGGTTAGTTATTTCAACCAAAATGTATCATTGATCTGTTTAATTTTTCAAAATCTGTTCTTTAATTCCCATAAATTTGGTTTGAATATTATTTAAAATGATGATAATTTAGAATTGAAATTCATAATCTTAAAATGTGGAATAGTCGATCGCAAGTAGCCGTATTATAAAATTGTCAGTTTTCAAATGTCTTATTGAATAATTAGATCTATCGATAGGGCTGACAAAGAGTAAAAAAAAAAGTTTAAAAAGGTACAAAATATAAGTAAGCACATTTTAGTTTTTATTGGTCACGCATGTGATGCCGTAGTGGTAACTATTTAACCCGCCACGGGAGTAGTTCGCTGTTGCCTATTATATTTATATATAGTGCACACATTATGATCATCAGGATTGAAATTATATAACATATAAAATTAAATAAATATGTACTATATTATCTTAAACATCGTTAAATATATATGCCAAAAAAAAAAAAAAAAAAAAAAAAAAAAAAAAAATTAATTATAATTAATTAACATTTAACACTTAACAAAAGTTTGAAATTAGAATTTATGAAATGATGAATGCTGCTAACCTGCTTAATCGGTCTATATTTAAAATATTATATCTATAATCTATAACTATTTTGAAAATTAAATTGACAATAATCTAAAAACATATTGATTAAAATGTTATTTCATGAAATATTACAATTTTGATTAAAAAGAAGTATAGAATTGTAAAGAATGCTATAAATTACCAATCCTAATGATAAATACTTTCTCATTTACTTATA
Organism: Melanaphis sacchari; assembly: GCF_002803265.2. NCBI lineage: Eukaryota > Metazoa > Arthropoda > Insecta > Hemiptera > Aphididae > Melanaphis > Melanaphis sacchari. Next base: position 20,894 of record NW_020270698.1, read on the forward strand.
TGACCTACACGAAGTATTAATTATATTTTTATTATTATAAGTGTTTATACATACATATATGTTTATATAGTGTATACATTTATTACTACTTTTAGTTAAACTTTAATTTTTAATAAGAATGAAGAATAATCTGGGTATAATATTAATTAGTATACCATGATCGTTTTAATATCTGTTTATTATTAATTATTATAGTTGTTACCGTATAAATACACTTGCCCATAGATATTCTTCACGTATAGTTAATTCGACATCATCTATTGCTTTTGTTTGCCAGTCATTAGTTGTTCCTTTGATAATAAAGTGCTCAATATTTTCAATAGAGTTTAAAATCGTAAACCATCTTTCCACATTAAAATTCCACTTTTTCTTTTTTCGTACAACAGTAACTTCAATACGTTTACAATACCAACTAGGACTTTTTCCATAATTATCATGCCATATATGAATAGATTCGATTTCCCCAAGACTTTTTGGTGTAAAAATGATGAACCAATCGTCATTGAAACGCTGTAAAACGTCACAGTTTGAATTGTATAACCAATGTACCTAAAATGATTGAAAATAAAGTATTAATATGGATTATCGTAAAAAAAAAAGTACACTCGATTTACTCTACTACTGCTAATATTCCCGTGCAATTGAAGGCATACATTAGCCGTAGTTCCAGCATCAGCAGAGTGTCCCGTGTAAACCGTCACTAAATAAACTTCATCTTCTCCTGGATAGTTATCATGGAGAATCACAATTTCACCCTAAAATTTGTTGGATTTTAGGAATTTGAATTTAATAATGAATTTTAAAACCTAAATTTTACCCTCGATACATCTTTTCTATCTTGGTATTTTGACCAGATGAGTAACGTTGAATATATTAAAAATATTATTAAAACTGTGATTAAACAAACCATATTGTTTATTATAGAATCAGCATGATTAATGCCTGTTATTGTATCTACTACGTTAGGTAAAGTATAAAATAAACTACTAAACAACGACGAATGGTTAGTTTGACAGTGGATATTATTTTCTGTAGTGTTTGAGCCAACCTACACAACATAAATAATTATAATTCGACCATAGTACCTATTATTATAATATATTACGATTATTCCGTCTGGTGCCCATTTTATTCCAGTCCAATATAAGCACTGTGGACTAAACATGATCATTGAAAAGTTAGCGTAAATTACATTACTCCGTGTCGTTTGTTCAGTCTAAAATCAATAAAATCAATTTTTGTCATACAGTTCTTGAACATGTAAATCATTGAAAATACTGTATTACATATTAGTTATTACTTATTACATATATAATAATGCATGGGAGTATTTATTTTCAAGATAAAAATTTTACTGTGATAGCTGATACGCCAATGTAATGAATTTTGTTTTGATGCCGATTTAATGTTTTTAATGTGAATTCATTGTTTTTACCAGCTTTTAACTTAACTACATATTTTGAATTTTTCATTAATTTAATGTCTGGTCTTTTATCTCTTAACCACGCAAACTATTTATAAGATATATAGATATAATACAAATAATTAAATAAATTAGAGATCCAATACGTTTTTGTATATTTATGTTTTTCTTCATTTAAATAACTTACACGTAAGTCATGTGTTGAATCACTTAATGTAACAAATAATTCCCTAATATTTTTCATATCTATTCTGTACACCAAAATTTTTCTATCAGATTTAATGCTATTACTATTTTGCGTCAAAACCTGAACTGAATAATTTTGTTTCTGTCTCTCTGTAGTAGTTTTGTTTTTTCTGAAGTTTAAATTAATATAATTGTCAAAACGTTTGTATGTGATCACATTTTTTGAATTCGATTGATCAAAATTTAATAAATCTAATGACACAATTGGCATAACTATCTGAATTCCATCTATTTCATGAAATGTTTCCATTAAATTTTTTTCAATACGAAAAATCTAAACTTGTTAAATTAATATTTAAAATTTTTAAAAATAATGAATTTTATTTTAATGAATATTTTACTGTTATTCCCGCGTTTCCTCCTTTCAGTAGTAGTTCATCTGCTAATGATTCGTCAATAAAATCATACAAAAATGACTTCGATTCCGATTGAGATGACCTGTTTTTGAACCATCCCGGTAATAAAACCTGTCAAATAAAATATTTGGTTGATATTTACGTTATATTCAATTTATATATGCTAGTATACACATGATCTGAAATCGTTATCCATACAAGTAATTTTTCTATTGTAAGACTCTATGTTGAGTATGATTGATTTTCCAAATGATTTTATAAGATTGTCAATCTTTTGTGTAATTTTATTCCACTAACAGGGTATAAAAACGTATGCATTAATATAATGTATAAAGCATATTATATTATTATTTTACAAAAACTAAGTAATTTTACATTAAACCATTACATTTTCAAACGATGACCAAAGATAACGCTCAGAATCATCTGAATTTATATTATTGTATGTTATATTATTAATGATCAAAATTATATTCTCCCGAAGTTTTCTATCATTAAAATAAAAATAATAAATTTCAATGATGATTAGTCAGTAATTATCTTATTTTACAAGATCTATTAAAAATTTACTTTTTTATTTCTTCTATTTTGTTTATTTCTATCATTCTACTATTCTCATTAGACGATTTTATATATTCAAGTAGTGCTGTAGAAATTCTGAGCAATTGTTTTGCTATTTTTACAAGTTCAGTTATTTTCATTGTATCTTTATGAATTGAATAATAATCCTCAATAACTTTTTGTAGAATTAATACAAATTGATCAATACAGAAAATATTTTGAGAAATACAATTCAATAATGGAATCTAAAAATAATTAATTAAATTTACAATACCTATGCGATTAATTAAAATATAAAATAATAATTACACGACATATAATATATTATATATTTATGTATCGGTTCATATTATACCACGAATTAGAAATATTAGTTTTTTAAATATACCACGATATTTATAAAGTATGTATTTACTATATTATTTGAAGATATGGAAAGTTTTAGTTTGACTTTAATAATATTTATATTTATTAAAAGTAAAAAAAAAAAAAAAAAATGGTTTAATTAATTTATAATCTAATACAAACTAAATATATAATTCAAGATAATTTTAAATATAAGTTGCTAAAGATTTAAAAAAATTTGTTTGATTTTTGGGCTTTAATTAAAATTTTAAAATTGTTTAAGATTATAAATTTGTTAATAATAAACTTTAATATTTTTTGTTAAATATTAATTGGAATTATTTAAAAAGTCAAATATTTTAAAACGATATGAAGTATATACAAAGGTACTTTTGGACAAATATTTTTAAGTTTTAAAGTAACATTTTTTATGTATTACGTTTTATATTTTTGTAGAAAATTATTTAGACGAATACCTAAAACTACTTAATTACATAGTGTTATAGTTATATTAACTGTAACGCATTATTTTAGTCCTGGTTTTTCTGTTATTTATTTCAAATATGTTGTTATATACACATCTCCATTAGATAGGTTCTCACATTTTATAAAATTAATTAAAAAAAAAAAAATTAATTTACATTATACTTTTATTTATAAATTATATTTTAATTTAGAAGAACGTAACCTAACTTAATTTAGCTTAACCTTTAAGAGTTCTAAAGATAACTTCAAGTGATATCTTTGAATTTAAATTTTATTTTTTGGATAACTAATATTTAATGTATTAATATATTAAATATTTTGAAACCAAACAACTTTGTTTTAAGTTTTTGTAAGTTAAATATTTAATTAGAACATAAATATGAATATTAAATATTATTTTATTTTTATTTTTTTTTCGAATTTTACCTTATTTAATGCTTTGAATAAATATTTAAATTCATTAATATGGTTATCATGAAGTACATCACTCAAAATTGATATTATTGATACTGCTTCTAAAATAATAATAAAGAAAAACAAATTATTATCAATTACATTGATTTAACTTATCTGGTCAAAATAACTTTTTTTAATAAAATTTGATGGTTCTTTTCTATTAACAGAAAAATTGTTTTTGATTCGCGTATTTTAGGTATTTATTGCATATTGTTTGTGTACAGCTCAAATAAAACTTACTAACTTTTATTTCTTTAAATTATTTATTATGTATTATAATCTGCAGATGATATTGTATCAAGTATTTATTTGAATATTTTTATTTATGCGATTATAAGTAGGTACCTACTATATACAAAATAGTATGTAACATATTTTAACCAACATCAAAAATGAATTTTTTAATTTTGTTAATTTTATTATTTAAAATTATTATATATTGGTATAATGATTGAAATTTAAAAAAACCATTAAAATATTTATATATTAGTCTATTTAATTTTATTTGGTTGACATATAAAATAAGGAATTAATAATTTTAAGTACAAAATGTATATCATTATTTTACGATTTTTAATAATATATATTAATTGGTTTAAAAAATGAATGTTATGACTGAAAAAATAAATAGATTGATCTTCAAAAAAGAAATTATGTTAATAAAAAAATGTGATTTTTGACAAATTTCTTAATTTAATTAAAATAATTTTACTGTAACAATACTTGAAATGTCTTTATTCTTTAAGTGCATAGTTAGTTCTTTATACAATTTATTCAATAAACGCGTATTACATTCTGATACCTAAACATAATGAATTTTCATTACAAAAATATCTAAATAAATTAAACTCAAAAATATTATTTACGTTCACACTTAAATGTGTTTGTGAATATGCTCCATATACATTTATTACTCTTACAATTAAGTCGTTAGACGAGGTTAATTTGAAATCAGTCATAGATCTATTTCCTCGATCTAACAATACTCCTGATTAAGAATTAAATTAATAATTAGTAATTTTGTTACAATAATGTAGATAATATTTATCATACTTTACCTCTACTTGCTTCATAATTTTTATTTTTTTGATAGTATTCAAAAATATTTTTCTTGCTTAAATGTATGCATGATATAGAAAATAATGTTTCCCCTGCTAAACCAAATGATGGTTGTATTGTACAATTTCCTATTTTTGGTTTTGAAACAGTTGTTATGGATAGATTATTCATCAATGTATATGTTGGATCTAATAATGTATGATAACAATGTGTTTTTTTAATTACAAAAATAATTTCTATGTATGTATTAACTATAAACTAGGTATTTCGATAAAATTAAAACAAAATAAATTTCATTGGAAATATTATAAACATTTTTAATAATTAAATTATAAGAAGTTAATTGATTTTATAATACCGTTACAAACTTACATTTAACAATAAAGGTGTACATTGTTCCATATTCTAATTTATTTCTTTTTATTATAAGCATATGGTTTGGCACATCAGTTAATGCCATATTCTTCACTGGTTTTATATTAATACTATTAAATTGGTAGTACCATTCAAATTTGTGTCCTATGAAATTAATTTTTGCTTCCAAATGTAAATTATTTGACGGATTTGATAACGGCATGCAATTTTTAATACATCTAAAATTGATCGTTGAATTATACATTTTTAAAATACGGGATTATCAAATAGCAGATAATTTAAATGTATATTAAATTTCATTAATTAGAATATTATATCAGCTAATTTACCGATTTATTCATGTGAAAATTTTAAAATTTATTATATTTATTTATTTATAAAAAAAACTTTTAAACTATAAATGTCAAAAAAATAAAGTTCTTAATAGTAGTTAATTTTTATATTAGTACGATACACGTTGAACTAATTTTTTCAAAAAAATTGCATTTACTAGCAGAACCTACACGATATTTTTTATTACAATTTAATAATGCTTGTAGATTTATCCCGTCTTAAACTCCGTTAAGAGATAACAGATTTTTAATACAGTTATTTGGGTGGTTTTGATCAAGTATAAAATACAGGTTTAAAATTATAACCAATAATTATTTTATTTTCTGTAACAAATAAAAACGTTATCCATTATGTTTTGGAAATTATTCTGAAAGTTGAAGATTCAAACATTATTACTTCTCCAAAAGGCAATTATAAACTCAAAAAAAAAAAAAAAAAAATTAAAACACACATTATAAAATCAATTTATTTAGCATATTCATCAGTCTATTCAGAATCTAAATATATTTATTTGGAAGTTAATATTTTTGAGTTATTAAATTATGATTAGTGGGATTATGTCAAATTATAGGTTAATACATAAGATATTAATAAATAAACCTAGCTGAAAAATATTAAGAGGTAAGACTCATCAGCGATGACTTGATAGAGTGAACAAGGATTTGGAAAGTCTGATAACTATAAAAATTGCAGTTGAGGATTACCGGAACGTAGAAGACATTTTGTGAAGGCCACCACCTTAAGGCCTTCATGGCCTATAGGTAAAACAATATATGATTATTTAAAATAAGTAGACACTAAAATATAATATAATTAATGATATTGGATAATAAATATTTAAGTATGGAATTAATCATTTAAATTAAGGTATATTATTAAAAGTTACTTGATACTTATTTTCTTTTGGTTTTTATCTGGTATTTTTGATGTAGTTGGTTTTAATGTTGATGATGTAGTTTTTACTGATGTTTGTGTAGTTGTATTGAGAGATGTTTCAGTGGTTGGTTTAATAGATGTTTGTGTTGTTGGTTTAAGAGATGTTTGTGTTTGTGTAGTTGGTACAGAAGATGTAGGTATTGTTGATGATGTTATTAATGTCGTTGTTTCGGGTGGATCACGATATACAATAATTTTTGCGATTCCATCATTAGGTTTTCCAATAGTTGATATATAGTTATTATCGACGCTCAGTGTCAATGTAAAATGATATTCACCAGTTTCAGATAATCGTTTTTTCATGATTAATCTTGAATCTATAATGTTATAGTGTGTAATTAAATTATGAAAAAAATTACAAAAATATAAGTACAATATGCAATTTATAAATGTTATAAATATTTATAATATACTTAACCTAAACTATCTAATAATACTAAAAAAAAAAAATATATATATATATATCACTGTAATAAAAAAAAAATAATATTATTATTTATAAATATTTATTATTTTTCCTTAGAAATATTTCTCAGTAATGTATTATATTATATTATGTTTACATATTATAAGTATATTGTTTCATTAATTTAATATAAATTAATTGTAATAATAATCAGTTAAGTCAATGTAAAAAACCAATAACAAATTATAATAGTTTGCTTGGTTATTTTCATTCAATGTCACATAATTTGGTTTTAATTTTAATTTTGTTAATTAAAAATTAGTTTTGATTGAAATATAAAAACTCAGTTCTTTTATTCTCATCCCTAATGATGATAATATTATCATAGTTACTTGTTGATGTTGACTTTTTACATATATCATCAATTGGAATATTACATTCCCAAGTATATAGCAAATTTTTTTTGCCGTCCTTTTCATTAGGATTATATGATTCTGACGCATCTAATTTTAACAAATTATTTCCCAAGTACAGAGGAGATGGTCCGCTAATCTTAGCGACTAAATCTTGTAACTGAATATCTATGTAACGCTATTGACATTTTATTAAAAATTTTACTTAAATAATAAAAAAAGAGATGGAAAATATACGTACCAAATAAAAGTCTGTAGTTTTTAATCCGGTTATTTTATTTAATAAGAATATTTGGAAAAAGAATATGTGTATACCCATTGGTAATTTGTAACTATCGACAAACAAATCATTAACATACATCAGTTTTTCATCTAGATATGCAACTCCTTTTTCATCTTGATAATTACATAATAATTTATAAGAGTATATCAATAGTTTGTTAATAAATTGGTGTAATTACATATGTAGCTGTTAATAATTTTATTATTATCAAATATTTTCCACAGAACAATTTGTTGTATATCTTCAATTTGATTTGGACATAGTCTTTTCAATACAAATTCAACTTTTATAGTCCAAGATACATTTCTAAAAACTGTTTCTATACTTCTTTCTCTTAGTTCTTTTGTAAACAAAGTATCTCTAAAATTTAGTGAAAATCTCATATCATATATATTATTATATATGTAAAATGCATAATGTATATTAAAAAATAAAATTTTAATTAATATTATTCATTATTATATTATGTTATTATGATTATAATAAATAAATAATGCTTTAAATATTTTAGAAATTTTATTAAGTAGGTACATAATTGCTCATCATTATTAATTTTAATTTTTTTTTAATTAAACAGTATATGGATGAGGTGATAATTCTCATAGCTTATCTAAACTAGAATACCTTGCTACTAAATTAAATTTGCTACTAGAAACTACCCTCAAAGTTTGAGATATAAACAATTATTTAGCTTCAAAATATGACTTCAGAAAACACATTCTTGTAAAACCAATAATATAGTACATATATTGCGCTGTTCAGATTCTAAAACTACTAAGTATAAAATAATAAACTACTATTTGGTTTTTTTTTTTTTGTTTAATTTTCTAATATTTTTAAATATTTCTTTATAATAAATACAATTTCAATTTACCATTCATATAATAATACATCATTTGCAGTTTTAATCAATTAAAAAATAAATACCGTTACCTTTATCTTACTATAATTATTGCTAACTTATCAGTTATCACTGATTTTATGTAATGGACCAACTTACATAAGTGTGATGTTTTTCTACCGATCTTATTATAAAAATGGAGAATGTGATTTTTAAGCTCGGCGAATTTTTATTAAAACCTATGTATTAGATGTCACTCAATGCTTAAAAAAAAAAAACTTACTGTTCATTGTAAGAGAAATACTCCATTACTGGTAAACATAATGATGTTATGTCATCAACTATAAATTGAATAAAATCGATTTTATATTCAATGGTATTTTCGTTTGTGGTATATAACTGTACTTCTAATGTATATTTACCACCCATTCTGGTTGTATTGTACAAGTCATAATAGATATCTTCTCTTCCGAGAGAAGTTTTTGTATTAAAGTAAGGGCCAATCAGTGCAATTTCTACTTCACTATCGTAACCTTAAAATTATATTTAATTTTTATTCGTGTTTTTCTTTTTTTTTTTTATTCATTACCATATAACTTTGGGATAAAGTTGCACATATTTTGACAGTCATAGTTATCAGGACCATTACAATTAGTTACTTTAAATTCTTTAGAATTCAATCTTGTCAAACACAAATTAATTGCATCAGATATTTTCATTTTTTTTTTATAGTCATTCAATTTATAACGAAAACTATTTAATGTACCTCTAATAATTACATTATAATTAACGTTTCCAAAAGTATTGGATATAAGCAATAAATGTAACTCTTCTCCGTGTTTGGATTTTATTCGATAAAATAATGAAGGTTTCCTTATTTTACTGTTTGTGTCATCTTCAAAAAATAAAGTATAGCATTTAACTTAAATTAATATAAACAATTGTAATAAATAGTAATTAGTGTCTATATAAATATCTATATTAATCAATTGAATAAGTTCTAAAAATTACTTATTTAGTTATTTAGTAAGAGATTAAAAAAGTAATCAAATAAAACTTTGATGCAGGATACTGTATAAAAATTACTTAAATCGACTTGCTAGTGTGCCTTAATTTAAATTTTAAAACAACTTATTAAATCCACTTTATAAGTTATATAAAGTAGTTAGTAGTTGTATAAGTATATTCATAATATATATTCCATATTTCCTTATATATTTTATAATAAACGAAATCAATGAATGAAAAATATTACATTATCGATATTTTCGTACAAATAACAAAAAATAAGTTTGATATTGTTTGAATACTCAATATATAGGTATTTTTAAAGTATTGTTGGAAACCATTTATATTTGTTTAAATACGTTTCTAGGTAATAATAAAATGAACTTGCTTTTTTTTATAGGAATTTCACAGTTGATACCATAGAATTCATTTTTACATTCACATACATAATGTCCTATGCCAGATATACATTTTCCGTTGTTAGCGCAAGGATTTATTGTACATTTATCTTCATAAATTCCACAGTATCTTCCATTCATTACATTTTGAGAAAAACTGCATAAGCAAATATTTTTTTGATCATACACGTTATTATTATTACAACCACCATCATGACATATGTTTAATCCTTTGTTATCGGGTTCGCAAAAATGAAGACTAATTGTAATTTCGGATAAATTCAATAAACCAAGTATTAAGATAGTACTAAACATTTCACCTATTTAATAATATTATTTAACACAATTATTGATTCACTTCAAAACATAAATTCAATTGTTGTAGTTTTAATAAAAATATGTACCTATCTATATATGTATCATAGATATTTATTCTTAAAATATTAAATAAATACTTAGATACTAATCAGTTGTTTAGTAAAAATAGGTTGTCATGCAAGTAATTAGTTATAAATACATGCCGTGTGCTGCCTGCATAAATAACACAAAATTCACAGTGCATTTCTGTGCATAATTCAGGATTACGTATATTAATTTTAACTTGAACCAGTCAATATTATAATGTATTTCTAAACAGTCTAAACGTATAAAAATATAATATGTGGAAATCCCAAGAACCTAACAGCTTTTAGGTATAATATATTTTTATATCTATTATACTATTAAATGACTAAGATTTAACGGGTACCTAGGGTTTTTCTAAACTAAGTACTTATAATCTGCAGTGACGGGCTGAGACAACGAGACCTCGTAGTGTTTATTTACTTTTGTGTATTAGCAATATTAGCATATTTATTAATTTAAATATTAATAAATGATTACTTATCGTAATAATATATATTTTTACCCGACCACCTACCAACTTAAAATACTAAGGTGTTGCTTTCAAATGTATTATACCGATTTATCCTTTTTTGTGTGCAATGATTAGAGACTGCAGTTATGTCAGTCATCATAAAATACATTTTAAAAAATAACTCTCATTTTAATATGTAAAGAAAAAATGGTTTTGACCAGGACCGTATTGATCGTAATGTAATATTAAACGTATTATACACAGTCGTTTAATATTTAAATTATATAAATATAACATTACAAAACAATATGCTAATAATAATAATAAGTATGTGTAATTGATGATAACTGTATAAAATATAAAATAATTGAATTAAAAACTGTGCCTATTGAAAAAATGTGTCTGTACATGGAAATTTGATGGAATTAAATTAAAAAAGATACAATATTATATTTTTTTAAAAGAATTACGGTAATTCAATTACCTAAAGTTATAAATTGGGTACAGTACAGAAACAGAATTTTTCGTTAAAATATTATTACATATTTATTATTATATAATTAATAATAATGGTCTTTGGAAAGATAAACGGCTAAACGAATCCGAAAACCGATTAGTATAATGAACGTATTGGTTACTGGCTAGTAATAAACAATTCTGTATTGTTGCCAGGGAGATTTTCAATCCTCTCGTAGTCGGACAATATTTTAATTCATTAACTATTCTGAATCCAAACAAAACAATGCCATATCCTCACACACAGTATTTTTCAATAATAACTTAAAAATTAATTACCATGGCCAAATTTACTGACATTGATGAAGTTTGTAAGCAAGCTATTGAAGACCTCATAACCATCATAGTTAATACTACTTCAATCGAGGAATCTATCTATCTATCTAAGATTTGTTATCGCTTGTGTGCAGCAGCGAGGATCCGACGGAGAAGCACCGTCATCGGAAGTCATTGCGCAGTCGGTCGAGACACCTACTCTCGATCGAGGTACCACTGGCGTCATTTCCGGTGGTGGACCGAAGGGTGACGCGGTGATCGCACAGGACGTGGAACTGGCCAAGGGGCTGGAGGTGCGGAATTCGTTTGGGGAGCTGGTCGGTTGGCTAGAACCGGGTGCTACTATGCCGGAACCCGCCCCTCGCCGTCGGCGATTGGCAGCGTCTTGGAGGAACTTTAGGCGGGTTTTTCGATGTGTGTATTGCACCCGATGCGACTAGCGTCCGCAGTCCCCCAACTCTCACCCCTTGACCAAAGACATCGGGGATAAGACGACGGCGACGTAAGGATGTGAGCAATACGAGAAAGAGTTGTAATGATAGGCTCACACATAATTGTATATTATATAACTATAAAACTCAAATAAATAAAATAACGGTCAAGTTGTCGCACGCAGATTAAAACCCCATAAACATATTTTCACCATTGATGAAAGAAACGACTTATATTATATGGTCACGAAGGGATTGACACATGATTTGTGGCAATATACCGCAAAGTGTGTGAAAACGCGAGTTGGGTCCCGAGATATTTGATCCCTTAAAAAAAACACGAGTTGGGTCCGCGGTATTATTTTATAATACTCGAATTGGGTCCGCGGTAATATATATTATTATTATTATTATTATTATTATTTTAATAAGATATTAAGACGTATAATATGATGTAACCAGCACGTGTCAAGGTTAGAAGTGTTAATCTAATAAAATATATATAATATACAGTAAAAGCCGCTTATTAGAAACACTTTGGAACCAAGATGAATTGTGTCAATTAACCGATTGTTTCTAATAAGCGATTGAAAAAAAAAAAAATGAATAATAGGTACGCGAAAAAAATATGTATGTATGTATGTACCTACCTATATTGTATAATTTAAAAAAGTATGCACAATTGTATATATTTTACGATATTATTTAAAATATTTATCATTTGTAATTTGTTTTTTTGCGTCAAGTAACTCCATGACTATATTTTCATACGAGTAATATTGCCTCTTTGGCTTTGTCACTTATTTTAAGTGCGTGTGTGTGTTCAGGTAGAGCTCCAAAATAAATCCCAGTCTCGTCCGCATTGAAAATATCAGAGGGCGTGTATTGGGCTAGCAAATCGGTCTAATGAGTTTCAAACTACGATTGGTCGCATGAAAATTGGCTAAAACCTTAGCGTTTAGACATTTTTAGATTTTTAGAAAAAGGAAACACTAATAATCTTTACATACGCACGCTGAAGCTAAACTACAAACGGTACGACCAGTACGTACAGAAAGAGCATTCTCTCGATAAATTACAGTAAAAATATACGTAACGACAGCAAAGATAAGATTGAAGTACATTGGTTATCGCCGGATAATCGGTGTATATGTCAACTGACCTCCCAATTGTTTCAAATAACCGATGTTATGTTTTAATAATTCGATTTATTTTCAATGTTTTAATATACGGCCGATCCGTCCCGAGACATTTTGTTTCAATAACGCGATTGTATCAATAATCCGTGTTTTTAATAAGCGGCTTCTACTGTATATATATAACCTAATCTTGGGTCCGCGGTAATATCATATCTTGTCTTAATAAGACGTATAATACAACGTAACCGGACAGTTGTCGCCGGATAGTCTATAGTCTAATATAGTAATATAGAAGTGGCCATCTAATAAAATATAAAATAAAATAAGTATAGTGTTTTTTAGTGTTTATATTATATAAAAATTAAATTATGGATTTCATGTCAAGCGAAAAAGGTAAAAAAATTATCATTGAGGACGGATTTAAATTTCGCTTCCACAAAATGTTGCGGAATTATGTACAACGTTGGAAGTGTTATCTTAATATATTTAAGTGTTTTTTAAAATTATCGTCCACTTTAGACATAATAGAGAAATGTAACGTTCATAATCACCAAAAATGTGATGACAAGGTTTTGAATAGACAAAAGTTAAGTAACTCGGTTAAAAGAAAAGCACAAAATGAAATTTCTACACGATCTTCAAAGCTCATTAGATCTGAGTTGAAAAACAGCGATATTCCTTTGATAAACACTAACGATTTGAAATTATAAGAAATAACAACCATCATGCTCGTAAAGCACTATATTCAAAACTACCAAAAAGCATGCAAGAAGTACATAATTGTTTAAGCACAATGAACATAGCTACCAACAAAGACGAACAATTTTTATTCTGTAATAATTTGGTATATAATATTATAGGTTTTTCAACCGAGACAAATTTGAAAGCTTTGTGTGATGTTACTAAAATATACATGGATGGGATGTTTAAAAGCTGTACAAAATACTTCTTACAACTTTTTACTATTTACGGATTTCGAAATGGATTGTATGTATCATTGGTGTTCTTGATATTACCCAACAAAACATTAGAAACTTACACTAGAGCTTTCCAGTATATCGTGAGTTATTGCACGTCTCTTCAACTGAATTTTGAATCTACCGAAATTTTTATCGATTTTGAGGTGGCAATTCATACGTCTGTCAAGTGTGTTTGGCCAAATGCTATTATTAGGGGTTGTAGATTTCACTTAGCACAAAGTTGGTGGCGAAAAATTCAACAACTTGGGCTATCAAAGGCGTATAAAAGTTCCAATAATGATATAAGTGACTATCTTAAGTGTGTTTTTGGTTTACCATTTT
>NW_020270698.1:35347-205266 GCF_002803265.2 Melanaphis sacchari
AATCTAATTATTTAATAATAGTTTTAATATTTTAATAATTTTTACATCAGACCTTAACATTACAAAAAATAAAATTTTTGGGAGACATTCTAGCCAACCTCCACGTGGTGTCTCCTGGGTAACGCAAATAGGCTAGTCCAACTTATGTACTTCATAAAATATACCGGGACCCAACTCATGTACTCTATAAAATATACCGGGACTCAACTCGTGTATTATATAAAGTATACCGGGACCCAACTCATGCTGTTTTTGAAATCGAGGACCCAACTCGAGTTTGTCCAATTTTGTGTGTCGCCAGAGACAAAAGATGGTCTAATGAGGGTCTCTGTCGCCTAGGAGAAAGCCTATTTTTTTTAGAAAACGCGGAGACCTTTGATGGTGCCGCCTGTGACTCTGGCTGGCTTGACTAGATAGTATTCTCTCATCAGTGCATGAGCACCAGCCAAGTCATCTAGTGCATGAGCACTAGCCAAGCTATCGAGTTCATGAGAATCGACCAAACTATCCAGTGCAGGCGCACCAGACAAGCGAGCAAGAGCTCTTCCCAAGACCACATGGCACACACACAAGATTCTGCGAGCGACAGATGGACTTCTTTTTTTATAAGTCAAATCAGAGTTGTTTTTTCTTATTTAAATTTAAGTTTTTCTTAAGTCGTTTCGTAATTTGTGTTACCTTATATCTCTCTCCGAGGAACTTACATAAAGCATTCACTGTGGCGAATCAGGTAAGGTGCATATCTAAAATACCTATTGTTAGTACATGTTCTTTTACTATCTAATTTACGTAACAGTGTGCTTGATTATATTCTCGAATACAAGACCTCGAGAACCCTCCGAAGAACAGGAGGAAGGTAATAACATGACAAAAAATATACAAGTATAATAATAATTTCAAACGTGCTACACAATGGACAGTGGTCACAATAATATATATATATATATATATAAATATATGCAGGAGCCTGTGTTACCTATATTATTATTTGGGTCAGGGGCACCCTCAGAAAATCAGCTTAGTGGGTGTAAAATTTTACATCTCAATACTATATAGTATACCTTAATTAAATGTCAACTTTTTTTTTAGAATTAATAAAATAAATTAATGTACATAATGGATAATTCGAATGATTAACTGTAATATATTATGGATTCATTTCTCTACAAATTATCAGTTCTCAGCGTTAGTAGTTAATTTTATAATTTACGTGTAAGTATCTATATAGATTAAATAGTCTTAGATCTTAATTAAAACTATCATATGACATTCCCAATTAAAAAATATATTAATAATATCGTTACCTATAAAGTATTTATTTTTAAGTGTTTTTTAGAACTCTTAAAAACCCATTTATATATGTAAATCATCATGTAAATAAAATAACAAAAATACTTTTGTTTAAAAAAAAAAGTTTTTTTTTCAGAAATTTATCTTTAATTGATATTGTAAAAATAATTTTATCACGCTGTATGCCTACATCGTAAATTAAGCAAGTATGAAAAAAAATAATTACTTTCAGAATATATATTTAGTTGCATTAGGTAATACTGATGTTAAATAAGTCACATTAATTTCATTGCTAGAACAATTGTTTTAGTTACAACTATCGAGTTGTAGGTATCTACCTACTGAGCGTAGCTGGGAATGTAATGTTTTTTAGCTTTATGATGTGTATTTTTTTTTTTTGTGACACTTTTTGAAAAAAAGAATAGTTAAATAAATAGATGGTTTTGGTAGAAGTTTTTATTTTTTTAATAATTAGAATTTGGGAAATGTTATAAAAAATAGTGAGAAAATTGGTATTTTTAAACATTATAAACGCAAAAGTTTTAAAAATAATTTGATGTCATTGTTGTAATTTTATATCATTACCTATTCATTTAGGGATTTGAAATGGTTACCATAATATTTAAACTCTTTTTAAGACATTAATAAACATTTTAAATTTTTGAAAAGTTTAAAAATGTAATGCAAGGTTCCTGTTACAGTCTTATCCGAATTTCGGTCACGACTCAAAATACATGGAAACGTTGGACTTTAAAACATACTAAAACGTGAAGGTAAATCTTTACGATTAGAAATTAGTTCACAACAATACTTCGCCAGTACGGTAGTGCAGCGTAACACATATGAATACAATATTAGTTTAACTTATAATATTCGGAGTTGGTAAATTGCGTCCCGCAAAAAAGGTCATAGTTATATATTGTGTAAATTGCGGCCCGGTTTCCTATCTCACATCTACTTATTGTGTTAAATTGTATAGACTGTTATATTTTTTGTAAAAAAAAAAAAAAATAATGTTAAGTATCTATTAATTTCATTATGCAGATTGTAGATGAACGATATACATTATTTTATAATATTATTAATGATTTAACTTTTAAGACAATATTATTTTTAATTAATATTTCATTTTAATGTTAGATAATATTATATCAAATAGTAAATACATATTATGAATACAAACGGAAAATATTATTATTAATATTAATGATTTAAAAAAAGATAATAGATAATTTGTTTTTTAATAAAATACTTACATATATCTTGTTTCATCTGTATTTCTCTCGTAAGTCTTAACCATAGGTTAGGTATCATACATTTAACTTCTCAATTATTGTTTATTATTCTAATCTGTGAAGCTTAATTTCTACTTTCTAGTATTTTGATTTGGGTGTATTAAATATACTATTATTATTATTAGTAGTGGTAGACAATAGTAGTAGTGCATTACTAATTAGTTATAGTATTATGCAGTAAGTAGGTAAATCATTAAAATTTGCTACTACTATCGTTGTAATCGCTGTTGCATTTACATGGTAGTGGCAGTACAGTCTATTGGTTATTTTATTTTTTCGTGCTCTTATTTATTGTTTTTATTTTTATAAAATATATATTTATATAATATAGGTGTTAGGTATAAACTTTCTACATTGTTAATAATATTAATATACTGTATACCATCAACACGTCATAAAGCATGATATCAATTTTTTTCTATGTAACTATATTTAGTATATTTAGGTAGGCACATATTACTGTGTAGGTAGTTCACTAATTATTATTTATTACTAAAATATTGTAATTGACACCCATGTCTATTGTATATAATTAACCAAATCCTTATAAATAAATTTAATAAAATTAGAGAAATTGGTAGTACCTATTTCATAGAATATAATACATATTTTAGACATTAGAGTATTATACGAATGATTGAAAAAGTGATGTAGTTGAATTCATATTTAATGATGAATTAAAACTCAATTTAGTAGTTATTTATTTTGTTTTATAATTAAAAACCATATTTGATAACATTTAGAATATAAATAATTATAGGTATGTATTGTTTAAAAACTAAAAATTATAAACTTAGTTATTTATGTCTTAAATTATATTTACATATAACTAATTTACTTAAATACAGAGTTACAATACGCTGATTAATATTAAATAAATTACAACAGGTGTTTTTCATTTTTTCGCTTTAATACCTTGTTTTAACTTGAGACTTAACATTAAAAATAAAATCGCAACTAATATCCAAATAAATATTGATATAAATCCTTGTATAACTATTGGTTGAGATAATCCCCAATTTCTTGCAGTCATTTGTCTAAATGCGTCAACTGATAAAGTTAACGGGAAAAAAAGACTTACTTTTTTTAATATTGGATCCATGGCTTCTAATGGCCACATAATACCTGAATTAAAATATAAATATAAATAATTTTTTTAATCTTAAGTTTATTTACAAAAACTTACCACATAAGAATACTTGTGACATAACCAAAAATACTCCAAAGAACGTAGTGATTTTCTCTTCATCAAAAGTAATACTCGCTGTAAAACCTATAATGCAGTATAAGTATATCAAATTAAAATATTAATATAAAAACCACCACTCAAACTATGTGAGTATTTAAATTAAATATTTTTTATAAATTAATGCATAATCTGAAATTTAATTTGTATATAAAATGTATTTATTTACCCAAAAATGTCCCACATATTCCTTGTAAGAACACCATTAGAAAAGGGGTAATCCATACACATAAGAATGGATGGTCGAACACAATGTATTGTAATACGAAAACTGTGGTAGTTTGAATGATTAACATTATAATTTGTACTACCAATTGCGAAATAATAACTTCGAGAATGGTGAGTCCTGTTCAAAAATACATTTGATTTCAATTAAAAAGTAATCTAATGTGTTAAATGTATTTATATTTACCTGAAGAAAGACTCCTATCAATTAAACCACTATTTTTTTCCATACTAATTGATAACGATGTGAACAGGAATGTCAAGTATAATTCCAATCTAAAACATTTTTAAAACTTGGTTTAAGTCGAACACTAGAAAATATACGAATCTTAGATAAGTCACATTCTACTAGTTCAGAAGATGACATTAAATTCAAAAGCATTTTAAATTTTCTTTGTAGCTTCAAACATAAATTATTAGAAAAGTACAGATTTTAGACATTTCTATCAATACTATCACTTTTTGTTTTAGTGGTGTTTGAAAAAATTTAGAAATTAAAATTTCCTACCTATAAGATGATTGATGAGTTATTATGAATTTGTGATGTATCATGCATGATTTTTATAGACTCCTTACTACTACAAAAATGATGTTCTAAAAAATGTATATACTAGTCAGTAATTACAGTTAATTACATAAATTAGAATAAATAATATAAATTTACATGTTGACTTTTAACATACATGGATATTACTGCTGCAGCTCCATAATGTGACATATTAATGTCATATAATTGTCCAAATACAGGTGGCATCAACTAAAATAACATATTTGGTTTTATTGTATTTCAATCTAAATAAAATGTTAATGATTTTTGATAAATTAATGTTTAGTATATTATATTCTTACTGTTATTGGTACTGGATCTAACGTTGTAGTTACTGTAGTTTTATTACATTTTTCAAAAGCGTGAGTAAGACTTTTATAACTTTGATGTAATTTTCCTTGGATTATTGTTTTTAATACATAGTCTGAAATAAAAATGGATTAATTTTTTTTGTATAATATAATTCAAACATTATGATATTACTTGACATATCCAATGATGCTTTTACGGCGGATTCTTCTATATCATTTGAACTCATTTTTGATGGATCACCAAATTTCAAACCGATCATATCAGTAAAATTTTTTTCAAATGTTACGAAACCCCACGTAAAACCATATTCTGCGTCTTGTCTTGCTAAGTTCTCATCGTTATATTTTTTCTGCCATTATTATATCATTTTATTAGATTCTTTTTAAGATTGATTAAAATAAAGAAAATATAGGTATTTTTATTTCAAGAAATAATATTTAAATATAATTTTTAAAATAATTAACTATTTAAAAGATAAAATATTTTAAATTATAAAATGTAATATATTAATTACCAACGTAAAATCATGTTTTTCCATTTCTTTCATAAATTTGCAACTTAGTGGGATTTCTTCATCACATAAATCAAACGATTTATATGAGCAATGTGAAGGATTTTCATAGTTGACAATTCCTACATTGAGAGGTTGTGGGACATGTCCAATGGTTAAATTATAAATCAATATAGTGAAAATTGGTAAGAGACAAACAAAGACTATTATTCTAAAATAAACATTTGGCGCATTTTAATTTAAATATTGAATATTTTATTGTAGTATAATTATACTAACGTCCAATTCTTGACGCTCCAATACCAATGTTTCAATAATTGAGCTTTGAACCGTATTAGCGAAAATAGTGATGATTTTTCCAGTGACGTCGTAGGTGGTTGTAGTATGGATTTTCTTCTTGGTTGTTCCTAAAAGGTTATATTACTGTATTAGTAAATATATGATATATTATACAAACATAATATGTAATGTATTCTACACTATTAAGTTCAAATCTATTTTACTCAACTATTATTTCTGTATTAACTGAAGTTTGCTTTTGACTGAGTATTAAAAAAGCACTTTCAAGTGTATCGGCATTACAAGATGCCATAATTTCCAGTGGAGGTGATTCAGATAGTAAAACGCCTTTTCTCATTAAGCCTATCTGAATATAAATTGAATTTAAAATCATAGATATTTAATTACAAATGTATCATTAATATATTTACTGTATTTGCAAGTCGTGCTTCTTCAATGTAATGCGTTGTGATAATTATAGTTTTTCCACGGTTTGTTAAATCTTGTAAATACTCCCATATGCTAAATAGTTATACATTTGTATAAAAGTTAAGTATATAAATATGTAACTATTTAATTAATTAATTTTTTATAGCATAAATATTAAATTATTGTCAGAAATAGTCAACGTGAAAAGAATGGATGATTTCTTGTTAAATTTTAATAAGTTTGTAATTGTGTTTATGACAATGATTTAATAAGATTAACGATTTCACCAATAGCTAAATATACTTAATTGTTTACCATTTAGTATATTTATATCTTACCTAGCACTAATGATTGGATCGAGTCCAACTGTAGGTTCATCCAATATCAACAAACTAGGGTCGTGCAAAAGAGCAGTACACAGGGAGAACCTTCTTTGTTGTCCACCGCTATAAATTATTGTTAATATTATATTATTAATATGAAATCAAATGTTTATTATGCTTATATTTTTTTTTCTAAAGTTACCTCATTGAACCGAATTGAGTCTCAGCCGATGGCATTTCCATTAAACTTATCAACTTTTTACCTTTATCGACAATATCTTTATAAGACATTTCGTACAAAGACCCAAAATAATGAAAAGTTTCTAGTATGTTAAATTCGTCGTAAAGTGCTAAGTCCTAAATTAAAATATATTAGTATATTAAAATATAAGTTTAAATAATAGTCATATAGATAATATTAATAAATATTAATTATAAGTTTACCTATTTTTCTAGTACTTACGTAGGTAAAAAATAATTAATTTTGCAGTATATAAATATCAGTTGACTCATTTAATGTAACATTATTTGAAAAAAAAAAAACTGTTAACATTTGAAAATATATTACATAATATTAAGTCGTTAAAAGTAAAATTTTTCTAAAAAATATTTTTATTTTTACCATTTTTTTATTATTACTTTTAAATTTCTAATTCCTTAAATAAATAAAAAAAAGCAAAATACTTTTTGAAGTACCTACTTTGATACATAAAAATTAAATTTTGGACAAACTGTTTATGACTTATAATTATTTAAAATTACCTAAAAAGTATCTAGTATAGGAATATTCCAAAAAATGTTGGCTCTTTATGCTGCTTATCTAAACGTTGAATACGTATTTGTAAACGTATATTATTTTGTATTTGTCTGAATTTAATTTTTATAAAATCGGTTTACTCCTGATAATATTCTATTTTGTAATATAACGTCAAAATATTTTTATCGTTCAAAAAGTAAAAAAAAATAAAAATGCTAAGAAATAATTTTTCTCAAAAATGTTGTTAAGTAACGACTTACAACTATGTAAAAGAAATATTTTCAAAAACCCTTATATTTTATGAAATAAAGAGTATCTTACATTACATGAATCACCTCGTACCTATATCGCGTTAACAAATCTACCGTCATATTGTTTACTCATTATTGATAAGGATATACTAGGTAATACTTAAATTATTAAATTATAAATATTATCAAGTATAAATCCTATGTGTATTTAATTATGTATCAAATTTATTGTAATATGTTCAGAATAGTGTAGCTTTACTAAAGTCGCTGATAATAACAATACGTTACATTGAAGAGTAATGTATATACAATATAATATATTAGTAATTAACACAAGCTATTCATTATATTAAATCAACGATACGTAAATAAAACAGCTGATAAACGGATAAAATATTTAATTTGATAAAAGTCACGGCAATAGCTAGGGAGATAATTTGCCAAGAATTAAGACAGAGATTTATTGTTTATAGAAATGTAAACGTATGAAGTATGTAGTTATTTAATTGTTCAAAAAATTACTGTTTTATTGCCATTAGTTAGTACGTACACCACTCGATAGTAGAGTATAAGATATTGAGATACGAGAAGCTCAACGTCATAGAATAATATTCTATTTTAGATTCAGAATAGCTATTTCTTTAATCTATTCACACTTCACACTGTATTTTGCCTCTGGACACTTTTATATGTAGCTATTCTATTGTCTACGGTATGTTAGTATTAACTTTAAAGTTTCCTAATAATAATAAAAATAATGTAATATGTACGAAAAACAAATTTAATACTATAATAATTAATGACACCACAAATACATTATTTTGTCAAAAAAAAAAAAATTAATGTTATATTGTGTAATAACACGATTACAATAGAGGGGGTGTCAAAATTTGTAATAATTATTATAAAAGCCAGTGGCTAGTTAAAAATTGCGAAACATTTTTTGATTGTGACTCTGCGTATTATAATATCTAAAATCTAGAATTTTATATTCACGAGGTTATGAGGAGTATACTGCAAAATCAATCTGAATTTTTCTTCACATACCCACTAGGTCACAACTCACATTTATGTTTAATTATGTAATTCTGTTATTATCCGTCATATTTTTATTAATTGTATTGTGGTCTTTATAATAGTTTTGTAATTACCTGTGGCATGTAACCTATTTCTTTTTTCTTTTTTACAGAAAGTTGTATGTGTCCAGAGTCCAATCTACCTCGGCCAATAATACAAGAAAGTAATGTTGTTTTGCCGCATCCGCTTGGTCCCAGTAAGCCATATCTATTGAGTAAAATTTAATACAATAATATTAAATAATTAAAAAATAAGTTTTCAAGCACCAATAAGTAATAAAAACAAAAATGAATAAAAAAAAACTATATAAAAACTTACATTGTTCCCTTTTTTACATTCATGTTAAATCCATTTAATACAATGATCGATGAGTTGTATGCTTTATACGCATCAGTTATTTTAACTGCTAAATTGACGTCACTATTAGCTTCATGTACATGATCGAGATTGATTTCTTCCATCTTTAGATTTTAAACTATTAAAAAGAAAAAAATTATCAGTATATATAAGGTATTAAGCTAATGTTTCAGAATCATTACAGCATCAATAATAATATTAAAAAGTGTGGATAATACACAATGTGTCAAAAATAATAATTATAAAAAACATTAAGTTGTATTATCATTTATTTCATACGCCTTAATTAAATTAAAAATAATAGCAAACAATATTTTCAATATTTTTTAGAATTAACGTATCTAACGTTAAACCTTTACCTTGTCTAATATAGCAATATTCATAATTTATTTTCAAATTGATCAATGTATTTAGTGGTTGACTTACCTCCATAACACGTAATAATTTTTTTATTAAATATAACATATAATTACACATACTTCATGTTTATTTTTAAATTTACTTACCTATATTATTATACATTAAAACAAGTTACGTTTATATTCTCATATTCAATACATAATAAGATAATGTTATTTATTTGAATACTTTGTATAAGTACGGATCAATAGGAAATGATTCATAACCGGTTTGTTTTTTTTTTTGTCGTTAAAAAAAAATATATATATAGCAATGAACACTCACATGCATATACCTATACTCTAAACGTACCACGTACCTATTTAGTTAATTTGACCTAAATTTATTAGGAAATTAAAATTGCTAAACTTTTAGAAATTTTAGATTATTTGTAAAAAAAAAAAAAACTGGAATAACGATGAAAATTATTTTATTTAAATAATTTAATTTTAGTTAACAATATCTAAGACTCTTAAGTATTTTGGGTGTTAAACGGAAACTGATGATAATAATAAAGAGGAATGTTAATATTTTAATCAAATAAAGCAAAACTATGTTTTTCAATATTCATTTTAGTTATGAAAATAATAATTAATAGTGTGTTTTTACATGACATTAAATATTAGAAATAATGCATTCTTAACCGGTATGGTAATAATTATTATGGTGATCTTGTGCAGTTATTACGATGTATTAGTAATTTTATGATTATTGATTACTCGTTTATCCGGTTTATCATATAATATTATCCCTTTTCTTTGTACCAACAGTCTATACTGATACTGATCAACCATTCGCTTTGTATCACCTATAAAAAATAGCAGTTAAAGCTCCAAAATCTCTCAGTCGCAAATTCGTGAAGATCAAGGTTATGTCTGGTTGCTGAATAATGAAACCGACAGACCTTAGATTTTCATGTTGTGTTATTTAAATATGCTAGTTCCTAGTTTTAATAAATAATTCCTGATTCTCATAAAGATTATTGGCTGTTGCGCTGTAGTGATTTTTAATATTATATTGTAATTTACGCGTTTATTCATTATTAGTAACATTTTATAGGTTATACCTACTAGAAGTAATTTAACGATTTACTTATTATGTACCTAAATTTATTGAATAAAATGTGATTTTTTTACTCTGGGAACAAATACTTTTTTGATAAGAATTATTAGTTTTGTTGGAAATTATTTTTTTAGAAAATATTTATTATACATAATGTTCTAACACGTTTTAATAACGATGTGATTACCGTTAAAATAATAATAAATCTATACAAATGTAACTTTTCGCAGTACATAGAGTGATTCTTTTATCAAACTACACTCATTATTTTAAAATCTATTAACTTTTTTGAGAAAATTTTATTTTTGTAATTTCCAGTTGAAATAAAACAATAAAATTTATTTTTATTTTTATCGTTATAATTTTTAAGTGTTTTAATTTTTTGAATGACAACAAATATTTTTAATTTCATACTCCGAAGCAAAATATTTTTCGGAGTATTTCGACGTATAAAAAATCAAAATTTGGACAAGTAGTTTATAAGTTATAAGTATTTAAAGTTTTGATGAGGGGAGTAAGTAGACATTTTCCGGGGATATATATTTTAAAAAGTTAAGAGATTTTAAAATAATTAATGTAATTTCAAGTTTGATAAAAGAATAGCCCAATATAAATGTAAATAACTGGATATATTATTTCTAGAAAAAGAGATTAGATAGATGGCGCTTATTATTTTGTATTATTTGTGTTTTTTCGCTTGTAATTTTTCTTTTTATTAATTATCATTTTTTGTTTATTATTACATATTGTGTTAAAAATTTACTTATAACTTAACATAGGAAGTCAATTCATGACATTATGTGTTATAGATTAAATGAGTATCCAAAATTAATAAATTCAGCCTAATTCAATTATGAATTGTCCCTTTTCCTACTGTATATAATTATGTAAGTATCAATAATATTTATTACGTACGTATAAGTTGTATATGGCTATGAGATCTATACGGGTATACGTATACCACCGATTACCGAAACGTTTTTATATTTGTATTTGTATACAGTACTTATTTAAGTATTTTAACATTTATTTAGACATTAAGCTATCATTATAATTTAGTTTATCTATTACATTCATATAATATATATATATATAAATATAATTTTTATCATTATCATTGTCATGTTATATGATTGTAATTATATTGATTAAATTATTATTATTACATATTACTTGTATTTATTTACATTGATAAATTCTATCACCAATAATTAATATATTTTAGTTAAGTTTAAATTTGTATAAAATACAATTTCTTTATGCTTTTATTTTTTGCATTTCATTCGTAAATACAAAAACTGTTTTTTAATATATTTTAAACAAAAGTTAACTGTGAATATTTAAAATGACAAAATAAAATTGTGTTTCAAATAAGAATCCTGAACTATTCATATACGTGTAATTAAAACGTGTCTGCTCTCGAAATGCTATATACAATTATATTGTACAATATATTGTGATATAAATATAAATAATATTTTATAACCGGCTTTAAATTTGAAACTGGTGAACTACTGTCTTATAATAACTTCCTGTATCTATTCTTTTAACATTATCATAATTCATACATATTAATAAAGTTTAATATATATCATGTTTCTTATATTTAAATTTAGTTTTTTTTTTTTTTAATAGAAGTATGCAGATCCAGAAATTGAGCAATTAATACAGCATATTTTAATTTAATACTAATTTATACATATATATATGTACATGACATTTTAAAAATAAAAATATTTAAGTTGTTCTCCTGTACTTTTTCATAATTTATCTGCAATATTACGATAACCTATTCATTTTGTTTTTGTTAACAATTTAAATACAATATTATATATTAAATCGACCAAAATATAAAAAAAGTACTATAGGTAAAAATAATTGATATAATAATATTATGAAAATAACATATTTTTTACTTAAGCTGATAATTTTTTAGTAGGTATAAACGGAATATAGTATTAAAATTATTATAATAATTATTTCTTTCTCTATAAGGTTACATTTTATTTTATTTAATTTTTCATTGATATATAATATTATACAGTATATGATGTTTATTATTTATTCAATATTGAATTTTATTAACTAGGTAATCTTTAACAATAATTTATACATTTAAATTCAACTAATTAAATAAAATTATATACTATTAGGTACTATTTTGTAATATGTGTACATAGTAAGTTTTTAAAATATTATTCGATATATTTAATATCCTATTATACTGTGGGAGTTACCTGTTTCCGCCAAAAAAAAGACGTTTCCACCAAAAAACTTTGGAAACTAATAGTTTTAATTTTTAAGCAACATATTTTGTGGTAAGTATAAAATATAGTATTTTAATATGTAGGTAATAGTAATGCCATTTGTAAACAATTGCGAAGATCATAAGTACAACAATACAAACAACGACAATTTTCAATAATTGTTGATAATCATTATTTATCGATAACGGAAGGAAGCACAAACTGTATTATAGTTTAATTATGATTCGCACACAATAATTATTTGACAAATGTTAAATTCTTATATTTTGATTCAGTATCTGTTCTGTTTATTAAACAGTTAATAACGTTCTTAAAACAGGATTTGTTGTAAGCAAAAGAGGATACGTCAAAAACATAATATATAACATAACTCGGTGGGGATGTTTAATGAAAAATTGTACAGCCAGTATTTTGGAAAAAGAAAATGTAATACTTGAAACGTAAGATGCAATTGTATACGATTCCCAAATAATAATTGACGGAAACGTCTTTTAACAAAAATAAATTTTGGCGGAAATGAGCTATGCTCTATATTGTACCTATTCAATTGTATAATTCATGTTTTCAAAACATATTGTATTAGATTATTTTATTGAAGTTTGGACTAAATAGTAGATAGTGTAAAAAATTATTTTTAATTAATATTTAATTTAAACGATTCCATTATTACGAAATACTTCTGCGGTTATAGATATACTTTAATATTATGGTATGAGCAAAGCGTATTTTATCTTCGAGTTACCATATTATATTTTGAAGGTGAACTCCTTTTTGATTGTTGTCACGAAGCCGGACAAAGAATTTTACTTTTCAGTCTTTAGTAAGTGGATTACGACTAAAGGGTTTAATGTGAAGTCATAATAATAACGATCTTTTGAATTTGTAAAAATACTGTTTTTCGTTGATTAAATAGGTTTAAGAATTTATTTTGATTTGAAAATAACACATTTAACAAATCCAAATGTATTTAAAATATATTAAAATATACAGTTTATGGTTTTTTACCATTCATATTTATCAAGGATTAATTTATTTCTGCTCATAGTAGGTATATGTATTTCATAATCGTAACATGTAAAATAAATAAATACACATTTTTGTCGAACAAATGTAAGCATTAATTAAATAAAAAGCATGTTGCCTTATTTTAAATGTGTAAAATTTAATAATAGATATATAGTTGGTTTAACAATTATTAGTGATTCATATTATTGTAAATAATATATTTTAAGAACCCATGGATCCATGTATTTACTTGATTTGCGGAAATTGACTCGGGCAACTCATGAGTGGAATGTTGTTTAAGTTGTCGGTAGGTTATTACAATAATCGGTATTCTTATTGAAAAGTGGGGATATTTCTTTTATTTCCTGATTCCTATGATATGATTACTCTTTATAATTTGCAAAATCTTATAGAATAGTTGTTTCATTATTAACCAGTTGTGCGCAATTTTTTTATTACGTATTTACTATTTAAAAATAATATATTTTGCTCGAACACGATTAATAATTAATTAAATAAATTAAAATGTTATTAATTTCTTATTGAAATGATTAAAAATGTGGTAGGTACAATAAATAAATAAAATAATCAAATTATTATTATACTCAATACCTAGAATGAATTAAAATGAGTTTTAATTTTACAAATTAACTGGATTTTGTTTTAGTATTAAACCTAATTTAAATACTAATTATAATTGCTACTTATTTATATTTACAGTAATATTTTGTTAAATAAATCTTGCTTATTAATAATATAATTTTAATTTATAAATTATATTTAATGATTATACATTTGCTATAAATCTCTGTGAGTTCATTCTTTATAGGACTCATAAATTTCATTATAATCGCAATAATAAAATGAGTTAAGTTCAATGATCCTACAGTAAAGTTTATTTTCATTATATGATCATTATTACCTAAGGATTAAGGAACAACATAAATAAATTATTCTATTATGTCGTGATTATAAGGTTATTTTATCAAATTAAAAATGTAAGCATATTATTATGTTAATAGCAAATTATTAAACGTTGTTAGTGTAATTAATATTACTCTTTTTTTGGTTTTAGTTAAACAATCAACTAAATTATTGGTTATTTAATGTAATTTTTGTCATAATTATAAAATAATGTTTAAAGTCCGATACTTCTGCTGAATTAAAAAAAAAAAAATTAAAACTTGAGTGTCTAATTTTTTGGTACGGTTTTTAAATAAGTCGATAACTAAATGCATATATTTACTCCATTAATTTAGGTTTTTAAACAATTATTTAGATATATATGACAAATATCTATCTAGTATAAGTAATATTTTATTATAAATTTATCATTACCTTAAATTGTTGTTTAAAATAAACTAAAGTTTCTGTATTGATTATAACATTTTTATTACACTTGCTTCTGAACCATTCAATATACACAGTTCCAAAAATATATTAAAAAAACCTATTTATTTTAATTATTGACCTTATACCTTATATTTACTTTAAAACATTTATATATTTAACAATCCAAATCATAGTAAATTAAATACTATATACTCACTAATTTTTAGTAACCGCATTAGCCTTATTTTTCATAATTATTGTTATCAATTTGTTTGGTTATTTTATATTATTTTTGTTTATATTATTATTATTTTCATTATTAAAACTTCATAATTAATACAAAAATGCAATACGTTTTAGTGCAAAAGTGTGAATTCACCGAAGTGTAGAAAACACTTAAATTCACAACAAACTGTTACTATAGGTTTGATGATAACTATATTGTGAATACAGATTAATATTTCTGCTAACATTTGTAAAGATTATGGTACAGCTTACATTTAGCTATACATACAGAATAAATATATAAATGAACATGGATTAACTGTATAATTTTCATTCTTGGTTTCTTTAATAATTACTTGATTTCCTGTACGTCCTAGGGTTTTACCCACGTTCGTCCCACGTAATTATATTTTATAAACCTCTAATCTATCATACCTAATACCTATACATACAACGTAATTTTGTTATTGTAACTAAAAAAAATAACAACCATAATGACTTTAGAAATTATTTTTTACTTATTCTAGTATTATATTATATTATAGTTGTAATAGTGTAGTAAAGTTTTAGCTAAACATTTGATTTGTTAATTTGTATACATCATGTTGATACAGTGATGACTTGCTTAATATTATTCAATATTTGTTTATCATCTTAAAAAAGTTATATTATGCGTAAAATTATAAATTCAATAGATGTTATAAAAATATAATTTCAAATAATTAATAATTATTGTGATATATATTTTTAATACTATATAACCACTTTTATTAAAATATTTATTTATCAATATGTTAATAATTAATTTTAAATCAACAATTATTCTTTGTTTCTATGATTTATTTCTAAAAATGTTTTATAAACAGTTGGAAAATTAAAAATTTTAATTTCTATAAAAGTACTTTAATGTAAAATAAAGTTATGTAAAAAAATGTAAGTTAGGATAAAATGACTTGGTAATGAACTTTTTTAAAATATATGTACATATAATAGATGTGATCAAATAATGCAAAATATAAGCAATCAAAACTCATTTCGTTATTAATGTGTATTGTAGAAGTTACCCTTAAAATAATTATTTATAACTATTTTTAAGGTAATAGAGTAAAATTTTATTGTTTTTATACTATTATTTAAATATTTTAAGTTACCGTAATTGATTTTAAAAATGTTTATTGAAAACCTTTTCAATCATTGAATATTTTTCTTATTTATAAAGTTAAGTACAGCAAGTAGGATAGTAGTTTAAGTATTGTTATTATTAATTGGAATATCACTGTAGCAATTATCAAAATCAGTTATGTTATGAGTAAAATCAAAGAAATATTATTTCAGTTGTTAATACATTGAATATTTTTATTTTTATTTATTTTTTAAAACACAATTGGTATATCGGTACTATACCGATCTTGATATTTATAACTAGTTAAATTTATTTTTGGTGCACTTTTACAGTCCGTAAAAAATTATTTCACAAATAAATTGTCGAAAGAATATATAAACATAATATAGAAAAATCTAATTTGCTATGAATATGATTTGTTAATGTCTTTGATTATTAATTAAAATATGATTAAATAAAGTTTACATTTACTTGAAACCAATTCACTTTTATCTTATAATGTCAAATTGCTTACCTTATCCCTTGGATCAAAAAAATCGATTGAAGAGCAGAAAAATGAGCGTAAAATATAATATTTTTCTTATCAAAACAAACACATATTTTTGTTACGGTTACAATGTTAAGTCAAGTTCAGATTACTGAATGGTGTATCACACCGTGGTACGCGGTCACTGATACTAATTTTGTGGTCTGTGAGTACTGAGTAGAGCTGTTCAGTTTGAAAACATCATCCTATTGGCAGTAGAATAAACCAGTTTTACATTTTATTATTTCCATTGTGTCTGTTTGATTCAAGTTTTATAATATTTTCGAGAAAGGTAATTGTGTATGTAACATGTTTCCTATGCTATATGCGTAAGTAATGCATATTTTATACTGTATGTATAAAAATTGCATATATTATAAAATGTGGTGTATTTATATAACTATTCAAAAAATCTATATTCTGTGACCGATCTACTTATTAAGTTACAAGGACTTAACATTAAGGATGACATGTTTTTTTTGTTTTCTATTGTATGAAACTAAGTTATTTTTACAAGAAGACTAATTCTGTTAATGATTTATCTATTATAACGTAATTAATTATTGACAAAAAAATAAAAAATACAAGATCCTCACTGATTTATAAGCAAGAAGTATTTGTAACGAATCTTCTTTCATATTTCATGTAAAATACAGGTAAATACGATGGTCCTTGTGCGTTTTAACAAATTATTTTAGACAAAATTAGTATATTTTAACAAAGTCGATAAACGTATTTTTAATTGTCTAATACTCTGAAACGACCAAAAATCTCAATAATTATTTATATGTAAAAGGCAAAAACATTTATTTGAAATAATGATCAAATAATTATGACTTATAAGTATTTTGTAAGAGAATATTATATTATTATTAATAACTAAATTGAATATGAACCAAAGAAGTACATCTAAATTGCAGATTTTATTGAATTACATACACTTAATTTTAACAATGAGTAACTACATATAGTTCAGTCGTCTGTTTTAAAAAATTAGATTATGATTGTTTAAAATCTATACTGCGTAATTTTAACTCACCATAACTACTATTACATACACATAATTTATGGAATAAAATATTTTTTTTAAATTAAATTTTAAAAATTAATTATAAATATGCATGCTACCTTTAAATAGTAATATATTTTTTAAATAAATAAAATGGAGTTAGAGAACTATTGTTTTTACCATTATTTTGAGTATTTACATTTTTTTCTTGTAATGAATTCTTGATAAAACAGTTCAACAAAGTTTAAAATATTGCACATCTTTGCTTATATTATGATGTTGAAACAAATACTTCAAAGGTTAAGAAATTTTCCGACTACAAAAATTATTTTTTTACTTCATAAAAATAGATCGAGTCAAATGTTTGCTATTTATAAGAATTTAATTCATGTAATAAATCTGTCTCAACTTTATTATAAGTAGTAAGATTTTTAAAATAATTTTTAAACAGCTGGATGAACTTGAAATTTTTTATATGTAGCATATGTCATTAAAAGTGGATTTATGAATTTAATTTATCATAATTTAAACTAAATACTAAATTATTTAGTAACTAATTTTTAATGTTAAAATAGGTTATTTTTTTCAAAATTAACAATCAGTTTAATATTTAAATTACTTCGATAATTATATTTTACAACTACATCTAATAACATAGGTATACTTTAAAAAAAAATTTAGGATTTCGGTTTTTGAATTGTATTTTTATGAATAATAGAAGTAAAGTTTCTTACGATAAATATTCAAAACATTTTTTTTCTTTAAATTCTCATTTAAAGTAAATAATTATCATTATATTAAAAAAATTCCGTGAATCTTTTAAACTATAATTTTCGGCTTACTCTAATTATTACATCCAATAGTCAATACATATTTATTAATTATTACTGGTTAAATAAACTTGCATATTTATTTAAAATTGTACTTAATGTCGTATACAATGTAATTTAGTCCAGTGTGTATCACTTAAAATCAAGGCCCCCCCCACCCGCTAATTAAGATATTACCTAATTTTTATTGCATTTATTTAGATTTTAAATAGCGTCTTGGAGGGCGATAAGGAGGACTGATAACTGATAAGGTGACACTTGTAATATTAAAATAAATAAATAATTTTTTTTTACGATGTGATTTAAAAAACAGAATTTATGGTAAGTGTATTATTTTTCGCTGGCCCCCCCTGAGAAAAATGTCTGCGGGCGGCCTTGCTTAAAATCAATATTTTACCATTCAGAACTTACCTAATTTTGTATTCAATAAAAATAAAAATTGACACTATAACTCTCTTTTTATTTTAAGCTAATTTATAGAAAAATGGAAAACAATGTATTATTCCGTAACAATAACAACAAAAAACTTCATTGTAAAACTACTATAATCCTTGCTCTATTTTAGAAACAAACACAATTTTAGTTATTAGTTATTAGTTATTAGTCTTCCTGATAAGTAATAGCTCATATAGTTTCGTATTTCATAAACTACTATTGATAATATCTAAATTGAATAGCGTGCCTATGTTTGATTAAAATTAAATAAAACCTTAAGTTTAAAAAAACGGTCATATTATGACACCAACGTGTGAATAAACATTAGTTATTAGCAAATTACAAGGTCAAATTATTTTCTCATGTTTTTTTTTTTTTTTATATAACAACACAGTACACCTGCTTGATTAGTTTTTAAGTTCTTAGATAATTAAACGACCTTATAATAATAATAAAAAAAAGAGTTATGGTGTATGTATACTGTATACTGTATGAAAGATAATGACTGTTGAAGATATTATTTAGATGAGTACCTATAGGTTATATCCTTATAGGTAAAATAAACTATATCTATCTATTATTATTATTTGTTTATTTTATGATATTTTTAAAATTTTAATGATTGATTTTATTGATAATCATTATTATGGTGTAATAAAGTGTTCTTAATTTTATATATAGATTGAAAACGTAATAAAAATTGTGTTTTACAGGTAACGTATTTCTAATTTTTATTACAAAGATTGAACAATTGAATACAAGCTTATATATTATATTATAATATGATAAAATAAATTTATATGTTATTCTAACCAAACTAATTTAAAAAAAAAATAAAACCATCGAAAACATGTTTTGTAATGTAAGTAGTAGTTTAAAATTTGTAAAACACTGGAATTAATGATTTCCATTGTAAAATAAAAGAAAACACATTTGTTTTTTGCTAAAATGAGTAATTTTTAAGGATAAAAATAATTGTAGTACATTTTTATTTTGTTATTTAAAAAGTTGAAATTATCCTTATTATAAATAAATATTTACATATATATTAATTTTATATTGGCATGATGCGTTATTTATATAAACACACTCAACTGAAAACTATTTATGATTTAAATTATATAATTAAATGTTACTTAAATCTTATTTAGAACACTGTTGTAATGTTGTATTGAATACACTTTAAACATTTTTACTTCTAACTTTCATTTTTATTAGATAACTCAACATTTTAAAACACTATAAACTCTTGAACTCTAATCTAAATTTAACTTCATTGAAAAAGTTATTTTTTATAAAATTGATTTAAAACCCGTTTAAATAATTCATATCACTGTACCTATAAAATATATGGAATTTTTTTATTTTATCTTCCATATCATAGTTAATATGCGTATATTATATTAATAAAAATAAATATATATTTTTGCTTACCTTTCGGCAACTTTTCGACAATCTTAATTACAAATTATTAAAAAAAAAAAAAAATTCTTATTTAATTTTATAAATTAACATATTTTTTTGAAATTTGTAAGATTAAACAATTTTTATTCAAGCCTATATATATTTAAATATATATCTTATGATAACACACACACACACACACTTCTTAAACCTAGAATAATTAATATTTAATCATATATTATTATATTAATAAGTACACAAGATCATAAACAAAAACGCAAAATAGGTACCAAGTTCACGCAATGCGTATATGAACTTATCAGTGTCAAACGGCACTCTGTTTCTTAGTGAGTACTAAATTCTGTATATATACCTCGCAAACCTGCTGTACTTAGGTACATTAAATAAATTAGATTTATGAAAATTGGTAAAGTTGGTATAGGTTAATAATCATAATTATATACTAGACCATTGGTAAAAATATTGTTAATAAGAAAGGTGAAGTTCAAGGATACCAAGGACGATCGCAGAGGGTTATATCGAAGGGGGGAGCATATACTGTTGTGTATTATATATCTATGCTCGTGAGGTTATACTTAGACAATCTAAAGGTGGGGCAGAAACCTTAAACCAGAATGGTTTGAATTAGAGCTCAATCCCCTCCGTGGGCGTTATATTTTATGCGTGGAGTCTGCAAATCTAACTTTAAGACACGTGTATGATGTATTTATACATATATCAATATATCTTGAGTCTTCGAACATATATTGGTCATATAGTGAATATTGTAATTATTGTGATGTAGGTATTTTATTATACTTGAAAGTTGAAAATGCAAATAATTATAACATATTAATATTATATTATCACATAATATTTATTCATAATAGTACATTCAAATTATATACTGTAGAACATTTCTATTAAAATCTCGATATAGTTCGCATCTCCAATGATCCAGTGAACGTGGTAATCCGGATGATAAATTATTCTATTAATGATTAGTCTTGTTTAATTTTCCAAAAACCAAATAATTTATTAAGAAAATTTATCTAGAATAATAAGTGTTAATATTTTATATCTCCTGTGTGGTTTTATCCATCTCAAGCTAATTTTACCAAATACATTTCAAAATTATTTTTGAAATTAAAACTAAAAACAATACTAAAAAAATTACCTAATTTTTAATTTGTAAATAATTAAATTAAATTTACTGAATCTTTTTTGAACTTCTTATTATATTCTATTAGGTATCTTTTAGTTATTTTGTATAGGTACAGTACACTTGAAGGACGCATGCAAATTTTGCCACAAGTACCTTTTTTTTTTTATTGTAAGCCACCTAGAAAAAAAACAGGTAAAATTGGTTACATTTAAATTCCGCCAGTGAAAAAATCAGGTAACAGTTTAAAATTAAATCCCGTCTATATTAAATAAAAATCACGCGCAGTACGTTAAAAATACATAAAAATTAAAATTAAAATGTAAGTTAAAAAAATAAAAATACTTTGTATATAATATTATTAAAAAAATAAAATTAATAATATTCCAAATACATTTAAGTGTGTAATATTATTGCAATGTATATTAAATTAAATAAATAGTATATTACTAGTAATCATATTAGTTATAAAATTTGTAGATATAGTACGTTATAATATTTTGAACTGTTAAATTAATTGATATGATACAGTTTGTAGATTAAATTGTTTTAAAATATTAATAAATGAATCAATTCAACGTATTAAATTACTAAAATATATAAAATATATAAATACGTGGAAAAACCACGTTGAGTGAGTTTCCATATACCTATTACAAGTAAAAAAAATAAAACTGATAGTTGGATACATATTAGTTGTAAACAAATTGTTCAAGCCAATATTATAAAAATTAACAACTGTGGACACGGGATTCATAATCAACTGTGAATATCAAGTTAATAAAAACAACGAAAGTTGTAGACATAATTATTTTCCTTTACTTTATTTTTTCAAAACTTAGGACAAGCTATCAATAAAATATTCTCGAGAAGTTAAAATTATTTTATCTTGAAATGAACAATTGTTTAGAATTTTTACTGTACGTTTCATAAATATTTAATAAAAACGGGAGATACTCGTATTAATACAGACACAATTAAGATTTCAATTGAATTAATTTAAAATATTTTAACTACCGTCTCAAAAGCACAATCGCAAGCTTAATGATGATAAATAGTCATTTATAGAGTTGCTAGAATTCTAGATATGTAAACAATAATGATAACCGATGATATCAACCATCAATTTCTTAACATCCACAATTGTTATACAGTAAAACCTGTGTAATATGGAAACCGTTGGGACCGGATATTTTTTCCATTTTAGACAGGTTTCCATTTAATACAGGTTGTAAAAAAAAAATTTTCCCGATAGATCTTTATCAAATGTAATTTATTATTTATTATTAATTTATTTATTTCATATATATATATATATACGTCAGAACACTACTACGACACTTATCGATAAAATAAACTTATTGCAACGAAATAATCTATATAATTGTTATAGATTATATTCATTGACTGATAATTTTAAAATAGTACATGTACATATTTCCATTATATACAGGTTCATGACAAAATATTGTTTCCATTTCCACGTTAAACAGGTTCCGTTTTATTCAAGGAACGATGTATTTAAAACTACATTAGGTTCGCCGGGACCGTAACATTTTTCCATAAAAGTCAGGTTTCCACGTTATTCAGGTTCCA
The DNA here is from genome assembly GCF_002803265.2 of Melanaphis sacchari. Lineage (NCBI taxonomy): Eukaryota > Metazoa > Arthropoda > Insecta > Hemiptera > Aphididae > Melanaphis > Melanaphis sacchari. The sequence goes on from NW_020270698.1 coordinate 58,622, forward strand.
TATTACACAGGTTTTACTGTATTAAAAGTAATAATTGGAAATTCCCCAACAATTAGCATATTATACTTACATCTCCAATTTATTCATATGTCACTTTTTTAGATTTTGTCCACTACTCACGTGGATTTTATTACTTTTCCCGTAATTAGGAAACACCGGTAAAGTTCATATTAAACCTTTTCATTACTCTTTTATCTAACTAATTTATTTTTATTCTGTCAGAGTTTACAATCCTATACTTGAAAAAAATTCAGCTACCCGGATGAATTATTGACCTGGACGACTCTTGGTCTAAATTCGATCAGACTTTCGAGATTCTACCACAAGTAGTTTATTTCAAGTATAACATTAATTTCGATATTGTAACCTTGCTAGTGACTTTATGCAATGTCAACCACAAATCAGGTATTAAATGTAAAAATTGTTAGTTATTGTGAAGGTACCAAATACAATAAACGATTCATAAAAAATACTAAAAAAATAATGGTTTACTATATACTATCTATATATAGTATTATTTTACAATACAAATGGATTATAAGTCATTATTTTATTTTGTATGTATAAATACGGGTTATGTCTAAAAAAATAATGGAGTAATTGTGAACAATAAATTAATTAATATACAAACTGAATATTATTATAATTATTATTAGAAAATAGTTTGATTCATATTTATGATGAAAATATCAAGATTAGAATCAGCATGAATAATTTCCTTTGCAGTTTGTTATATAAATATGTAAGTTATCAAAATTCAACTTATATACATACATATGTTATATCGATAATGATAATTGTTTATGGTAATTTATCTATATGAATATGAAAATATATATTATTTAGATACTTCATTACTACAACAACAGTTGACACCAATATGGAAGAAATTAGGTATACGGAATAAATAATACATTTTAGATTTAAAAAATGGTTATAGGTACAATATGTACATAATTATATAATTTTTAAAAAATGCTTTAAGTCAACCTTCAATCTGATTAATAAATCTTAAAAAAATATTAAATAATTCAATACTTTGTATATCATATGTTTAGAAAAACCACTTTTTTCAATAATTACTTTATGAGTCGCTATAAAAAAATGAGAAAAATTCCATATTTATATGTACGTTATAATTACTTATAATTTATCCTGATAATACTTTTTATAGTTAATTTTATAAATTATAGTTTTTTAGTTAAAGACTATTACTAAAGTTTTAGTTTCACATACGTTCAATTTAATAAAATATATACTAAATAATCTTTTTTTATTAAAGCATAACTGATAGCAAGGTGATTGCTTTACCTATCCATATTAAGCCATATGGAATATTAAATTATAGTTAATATTAGTTTTTATGGAATAGAATAATTCACGCAGTATAATTATGTCAATTAATAAAATCAATTAAAAATTTAAAATGGTTGTTCAAGTTATTTTAGCATATACGCCAAATTATTTAGATATGATTTATCCATTTACAAAGTATTGAAGCTTTATTATTATTATTAAATATTTTTATTTATAAGTTATAACATGAATAAAATTTGTACAGCGAAATTAGTTGAGAATAATAATGTATGCAATTGATAAAAATCAACTTAAACAATCGCGCAGAACTCGTTATGATTGTGATCGAAGCATTGAAACTATAAATTGTTTAACAGTGTTTTATTATTTTGTTTATTGTTAAAAAATTATTGAACATAAAAGTTTCACACAATCAATCAGTAGTTGTTTATGTTAGTGATAATAACATTGAAATATATACAACTGATTTTATAAAAATCACAGCAAAAAAAAAAAATAAATAAATAAATAAGAATACACCAGTGATATTTTATTTTATCGTATTTTTAAATGCGTATTAGCTTTAACATAGCAACCTTGATTTGGAACTTATATAATATTATGTATACTTTTTTTTTAGTATTCAATTATTTATCAATAAGTTAAAAACTATTTAAATAACAATTTTATTTATACTGATTTTTTTCTTATCATGTTAGTAATTTAGTTTTAGAATATGTACTTGTACACTATATAGGAAGTACTACTTACTATAATTTATATTTTTAATGATAATATTAAAATATAAATTTTGAATACCTGTATAGTTTGTACTCATAGATATTAATTGGCTACCTGATTAAATAATATTACATTAAATTTAACTGCAGAAAAACCAAATTCAGGAAAAATTCATTGATAATAATATCTCAAGTATTTTCTCAAGCATTGAATAGTTTCTCTTCAATATCCTTGTGGTTACCCAGTAATACGTAATATGTAAGGCCTAAAAATTATTTAAGCTTTTTAAAACCTAAGACAAAATAAAATGTGTGGCCCCTATGGTCAACAGTAGCATCATCCTTCTTCACCATATTAATTTATAATTTCAATATAAAATCTTGATCACTTGACTACTAGAAACGTTTTTGGCTCTCATTAAACAATTATCCAGGATATACTCATTACTTGTCAAGGACATTAAATCTACATACAGATAAAATTACAATATCATAAATTTTTTATCCCTATAGATTTCTAGTATTTATTAATATACATAATTATATTGAAAATAAAATCAAACAATTTTTTTTAAATAATTAATTGTAAAAAAAAAAACACATATTTATTTTTCTATTTTAAATTAATTATTTTTAAAGAAAATTAATTTATTATTTCATCAAACTTTAAAGATGGTACGATATCGCTTTCTATTTCTAATTCGGACGATATTGACTGTAAACTACACATTTGTCACATCTACTCTGATAAGGATATACGTTTTTTTTTAATATAATATTTTGTTTGTGTTTGATATTCTTTAAACAAAAAAGTTTTCACAAAAAAATCCGAGACCCTCTAATAACCTAAGCTATAGGAAAGTTGTCTAACCTGTTTAATGGTAAATAGGTATGCTCTTGGTAATATGTAATTAATGAATTATTTACATGCAAAATAACTCATTTTTATATTTTTGTTACAACTTAACACATATTTTGGAAGTATTAAATCAAACAAGCTTGACCTTAACATGGTAAATAAAATATTAGACAAATAAGAACCTATACGCGTAGTATATAATATGTAATAATATTGGTATAATATGATATAGTTAGATTAAAAGTGGTTAACTATGGTGGTGGAACTTATTTTATTTAAAAATTAAGTAGTAACACCGTATATTTTTGTGGTTTTAAATTTGTAAGTAAAAGATTAGTTTACAGAGGTACTTTCTATACATGATAACTATTTTTAATTTAGAAATGTAAAAACTTACTAACCCATTGTCTAAGTTGTATAGTAAAAAAACAAGACAATATTTTTTCATTTCTATATCTATAAACATTAAGTTATAAAACGTAAAGATTTATTTTCTATATAACCTAGTAAAATAGTTTTATATGAAAACCTATAAGTATTTTAATAAAATATATAGGTAGGTATCATTGTTAGTTAATTATTAGGGCTAGGAACTTGTAGGAGTTGGGAAGTTTTTCAATAATCATTCAAAACGTGTCTTAGTAGAAATTCGTTCTACAGTACTATAAGTTAAGGTGAACAGGTAAATTGATTGTATTTGAATACTAGATTATTGTAATGTGTTATTAACTTTTTTTTCATCTACATTTCCTCGGTTTTTTTTTAAGATATTTGTCTACTACAGAGTCATTGTAGGTACTAAAAATTATAAACTTTTTCAATGCGTTTCCTGTGCTAGAATACAATTTAAGTCGTAAGTACTAAAATTAATTATATAAGTTAAATAATTAGAACAATCCTAAATCGGAAACCAATGGGAAAGAGACTTCAAGAATGACCCAGGAAAAGGTGGCTTTAAGTTGCAAAAGAAGACCTGGAAAGATTGGGAGTACAGGAATGGAGGGAAGTAGTTTAGGACCGTGAAATATGGAGGGATATTGTGATAACGGCCAAAACTCTTAAAGAGTAATAAGTGCCAGAGGAAGAAGAAGAATTATTATAAAATTAATAGAAATCTAATGAGCTTTAAGAATAATGTGTGATAATAAATCACTGATAAATATTTTTTATTCAATGTATTTATGACGGACAAAGTTCTTAATGTTAAAGTTTATATCAACAATTATGAGTTTATGACCAAGGCTCGAACAAGTTATATAATATAGTTTACAAATTTAAAGATCTTGTACTAGGTTCTATAAATCTATAACAAGTTTTACACTTATGTTCAAAAGTCATGTGCATATGTTTCCACGTTTTTATAATTTATAATCATTAGTCATAAACTCATAAATCATTATAAATTAGAAACTAATTTGAATATTTATGAAACTGCATTTTATTTTCTATAGATTTAGTCATTTAATAATGAAGTTAAATAAATTTAAATTGGCTTTTTTAAAGCAATAGTGGTATTTTAAAGTTTAGAAAATACAAATTCATAATAAATACATTGATTCAATAACATTTATGTTTTTATTACTCATTTTTACAAAGATTATTTAATTAAAAAGTAAAACAAATTTATTGTTATAATATGTTTAAATAATATACTATCTATATTCTATAACAATATAATGGGTATGCTGGTACGCATACGATTCATTAGACACACCATTAGATTATTTACTCAGATGAATATTTAAATTTAAAAAAAAAAAATAAAACCAAAGACTTAAGTTAGTAATTTTTAAATTTTTTTTATACCTTTCAATATTTAAATTACTATAGTTCAACGGTTATATTTATTTATATTATTCATCAATAAAAAACAAATAATATTATGAAAAAAATACAACTAAAATTATAATTACATTAAGATCAAATTAAGAATCCAGAAAATTCGAAAAATTTTAATATATTAATAACAACATGTTTAAAAGAAGAATATAAAACGACTAAACGGTCCATTGAGATGATAACAATAATTTATTATACAAGATATTAAATAATTTTAAACTAAGAAAATAAGAGTTATTAAAACTAATCATATATATACATTTTATTGTTAAATTATTTTAAATTATTTTTCATGCGTATACCTTCATCTTATCCATATAAAATACTCTTTTTACACTTTATATTTTGTCTAAACAGTAATAAATTATATATGTGATACTTACCAGTTACCTGCATATAAATATCTATTAGAATAAAATTTATATTCAATAACTTAAGATTTTTTTGACGAGTACCTTGGTACATTGTATTTTTAATTTTTACTGCAATAACTCAAAAGCACAACAGCATATCTAATTTAGATTTTAAATGTCAATTCTTATAACAATAATTCGTTTTATGTAACAATCTATTACTTATTCTATAATTTAAAAATAATGTTAACACCGTGGGGGACTTAATTGTTATTTTTCAAAGCATATTTTTTCATTTATAAATAACATGTATTACATACATTTTTAAGAATTATATTTGTCTACCGTTTGTGATCAGGTAATCTAATATGTTAATCTTGCTATGCTCAAAATACCTTAAGGTAAAGAGTTACAGATTAAACTTATACAATAAATTGAATAAATTATAAACAACTAGTTAAAATTTAGAAAGTAGAGTAACAAAAATTTTAAATAAACAATTCAAATTTATAAATAAAAAAAACAAATATATATAATATGAGCGAAGGTGCGTATGTTATATTAAATAGTACCGTAATAATAATAATAATAATAATAATCAAAGCAATAAAAAGGTATATTTTATCAAATACCTAAACAATATTTGTAACATAAATTACGTGATTAATGATTATTATTTTAAATATTTAAAGACATCGATTTAAAATATATTTTTTTAAATTACTTATAATATTGTATTTATATTTAATCATATAATTTTAGATCATCTTTATTCTCCTAAACTAATATAATTTATTCTCGCCATTATAGTAATAGCCGAATAAACAAAAAGAAATATCGTAGGTAAACATGGAAATAGAAAAAATCTAGATTAAAAAAAGATATTTGACAGCGCTGCGTAGTGATTAAAGTGAGTTGCGGACGCAGTTCAAAACTAAGCAGATAGATAGCAATAGCGTGATCATCTGGAGGCAACGACCTATTATTACATTATCTTAAACTGTGGTAGGCTAGAAAATCAACTGTTTAATGAAAGTCAGTGTGTCTACGAGATCTTTTAGTAGAAATATTGAAATATGAGTCCAATATTACTATTTTGTAGTTTCATAAAAGCAAAAACAGAACGATTTTATCATTATTTTAAATACATTTTAAACTAAAATGTCATGGAAAAGTATTAAGTCCCTTCGTTTTAATGTTTTCTTATTATTTAATAACAACTAAGAAATTTAATACCATTAAAAAAATATGGTTGTAAATCATAACATAATTTTAAAAAATATTCATTAATTTTCTGGCTCAAATATACAATCATAGTAGTTTCCAATCACCGATTATTAATCATTTAAAGCTGTGGTCCTCATTGAGATTTTGGAAAGGACTAAACATTAAATTAAAAAAGTACTCATTTTCCCGCCATATGATGTGGTTAATCAATATTTAAATTTTCTCAATATTGACCTTAAAACAGGTTTTTATTGATTTGGCGTTTTTTTCAAATGTAAAAAATGTAAACATGCGTGGTTCCTAGTTAGATTTTTTAATGATAATAATTAATAGGTAGGATAAAAATTTAAAAAAATATTATTATAATTTTGATTTTGCAAAAAATTTATATTATATTATTATTTATTATTAATTATATGATGTTGGATTTTAGAATTTACTATTTAGAATTTAGTTTTAGTATTTGTTAAAGGTTAGTGTCCCCGCGTGGTCGCGTAGTGCCGTAGTGGGAACCACTGATGTATCAACAAAGACGTGATTGTAAAAGTGACAAATAACTTATAAATTATGGCAAAAACAGTGTAAACAGAAAATGTACTTGACAATACCGGTGTAACGTCCCCTCTTCACCGAGTATTAGCGGTACTTGCGTTCGCCACACCGATGGAGTTATGATTTTATTAACGAGGTCTCGGAGACTCGACCTCGGTGTGTAATATTAATATACTAAAGATCAGGGTTACCTTATTCAAGTAAAGAACAGTGTTATAAACGTTAAGTATATTAGGTTTAACAGATAATTTGTAATATATAGAATATGGGTTACCGATCCGGGTAGATTTGACAAGCCGCGAGTGTGGCCGCACGGATCGATTTAGGAGTCCTATTTACCGTCTGTTTCTGCTCCGTGTCGCACACTCCTACACCATACGTATTGGTAATAGTTATATTCCTTAGACTGTTGCCTAAAAGCCTTAGGCCAGTAGTCGGTCCCGCTTGCCATTACTCACACTCAGCAGTCAGCATTTTGATCACGTGTGCTATACTCAAGGAATAATGTACGATGTCGATAGACGGCAATCGTTACACCGGTGTGAGTTAATTCAAAATAATAAAATGAAATAATTTAAAATAGAGACTTTAATGATATTTTTTATCGGGCCATGAAATATTTTTCTATGGCTTTTCATAACCATAATATGATTTTAGGCATATCGGTAATTATTATTTTATATATAATGTACGTAAATGTTTAGAAGGTAATTAATACTTATTTCTTAAGCCAAGTCCGTAGCTTCATAGTCTGTCGTATCATGTGGCCTTTTATCGCACGTTGATTGGCCGTTGTAATTATGGTATCATTCGCTAACCATAATCTGCCACGATAAGACGAAAAATGTAACAGTGAAACCGTCTTTAGTTTCAAGCAGTTTTTTAAATACCATGATTTCATATATTCCTAAAATATTTTGAAGGTACAAATAAATATTTGACGGCGTATAATTATTTTTGAAGTTTGCTAAATTAAAAAAATATTAAATATAGAGCGAATGAACAATATAGTATAAGTGCTAGTAGATTTATAAAGTTTGAAGTTAATATAAACATACATAGGTATTATGAATTTTATACAAATTTCAGAAGTAATATCGAAATGTAATTTAGATTAAAAAAATAATATTGTTAATTATAAATTAAAAACGATTGTTTTTGCAAGTTATTTTCGGTTGTACTTCAATATAATGTGTCAAGGTGCGGTTTCCGTGCAACGTCAAACAATGGAACAGCATGGAATTATGATGTTGCATCTAGACGTTTACCATGCTCAGACCGGTAGTTGACGCTGTAGGCGTCGCGTTCAAACGCAGCAGGGAAACCGTACCTTTATAAACATGTTGATGCCTATTTGCCATGGTTATAAATTGAATTTCATACGGAATTCGTAATAACGCGTACATTTTTAACTTTTAAAAAAACATTCATATATCGAGCTTAAGTTATAAACTCTCAAGTCATAGCTAAATAGCTAATAGATAAAGAATTGAGTTAGTGATAAAACAAAAAACGAAACTTATCGTTAGCGAGCAATAAGAAGTACAATATATTATTCTAGGTAGGCGATGAATGTAAATATTAATAAATTGTTATTTGGTTAGTAAATTCTTTGAAAATTAAAAGTATTATTAGACACATTATTTCTATTTTTAGATTATTTAACAATAATTTATATTTAATCGCGAAATATTATGTTTTAGGCATTTTAAAACAATCAATTTTCTGTCCATTTTAAAATAATCATAAGTTGTTTTATAACTAAAATATAAATAAAAGACTCCAAGTTGTATTAGATAATTTAACATTAAATTTAAATTTTATCATAAGTCAATTTACTCAAATTTAAAAAAATAATAGTAAAATGGATTACTGTGAAACGTGAACGTAATATCTGCCATGTTAAAATTTCTTATAACGGAGATATCACATGTAGGTGTGGTGTCTTCGTAAAGTGTAAATTCACACTTGTGAGATTAAAATTTTGATAAAAGTCAAGTTAACTATTCTTTTCAGAATTTAAAAAAAAATATATATTTTTTAAGAGCATTTTAAGTTTAAATTTTTAAGAAATTGGATATTTATACTCATTATGAGTAACTCATACGATTAGTAACACAATTTAAGTTATTTTGTTATAATTTAAAAACATTTTCAAATAATTTAGATTAATTTTAAGGTTATTTAGACGATGGACTTATTCACGGTAAGTTTAATAATAATTAGTAAGAGTTAAAAATGTTATAATATGAAACAACATAGTTATCAATTTATAATTTACTTATGCAATTGGTTCTTGGTAAGAATTAGTTTAATCTAAGAATATTACCATTGATTATAAATGTATAATCAACGATATTACTAATGGAAAAATAAATGATTAATATGAATATAAATATATAATATCCTTAGAATAATAGACTTATAAGCCATTTAATTCAGGATTGTATACAACAATTTTTATACTTATGTATATTATATACATACATTATACATACGTATGTTATACACGATAGAGCATAAATTATTTATTTAAATTTTATATAATATTTTAACTTTCAATATAGGTATACCTAATATTATATTATATTATTTTATTATTATTATTTTTATTTTCAGTAATCTTTTCTTTTTTTTTTTTTTGTATTTATTACGATTTTTTCAATCGTCCTTATTATTTAAATATTTTGATCCACAATTAATAAGTTTATTACATTACACCACGAAATAATGCTTAAGACCATTTTAATATAATAATTCAATAAAATAATTTGATAGGTATACGTTTATGATAATAAAATAAGGTAGGTATATCACTGTAGAGACATTCTTAAAATAATGTCCTATTTTATAAATTATTTAAAACATAGTTTAGTTGTACGTGAAGTTGCATGTATCGTTAAAACCGGGCTCAATTGTTGCATTTAGATTATTTCGTGGTTCGTCAACTCTTGAGCTACCTATGCAGCATGTAGCGCGGTTGGCGGTAGAACAGGTCTCTCTTGTACAAACGCGCGCAGTCCTCCACGTAGAGTGTAGGCTGTAGCGTCAGACAAACCAGTTAGCAGGTGTTCGTCCTGCGGCGCGGTTCCGTGTTGATTGTCTACTTATATCGTGTCATTTTTTTAAGTCTAGTGTCAAATAATAATTATAAATCTTAATAAGTTTTGTTCAAAGTCGGCGAATGCTATTCGAGTTTAGTGTAGTGTATTGCATTACAGTTCTGGAAATTAACAACGTGAGTTACTTTACAAAATTTGATTCGATCGCATTATTATTAATCGATAAGGGTTGTACACAGCAGTACAGCTATAGCATTTTGTACAGTGATAATATTATACATTATTTGAGATGAATTACACTTACAAATATCATAAAGAAAATTTAAAATTCTAAATTACTCTAAATTTACTCAAAATGTTTATGCTTACGTCTACAACGAGATGCGAAACATATTAAATTATTAAGAATTAATATTATGTAAAATATTTTGGAATGTTATTCAAGCGTTTGATTTACATTCTTAGCTATGCGATATTTACTTGTAATTATAAATGAGGCTCACAAAAATTATAAGAAAACAAAGTAACAGCTTGAGATACATGGGACCAATAATTTTTAAATATGAATACTCAGGATGTAATATCGCGATCCATTTAACAGTTCTGGATCAAAAACTTGGTACAAAGTGTCATTCATCCATACTGTATCGTTTGCTTTTGTATTATTGTGGTTTTGTATAATTTCCCACATTTGTTATGATTGGTAGAATCACTATTTTGTTTAGTTTTTTTTTTAAATTTATTGTTCTGCTGACCTTATTTTTTATTTATAAAATGAATGCAAAATGTATTTATTGTTTCTGAAAATATAAACCTACAAATATTGTAAAATGTTTGTTGAAATAGATTTTTCAAATTTTGTAAACGTACAATTTAAAATTCTCAACCATTTCTAAATTCATTTTTACAAGTATAATATTTTTAAATAATTATCGCCAGCAAAAACAACTAATTTTGTAAAAAAAAAAAAAATTCATTATTTAATATTTTTTTCAAATTAATATGAGTTCCGAAGAAGAAAATTGTTGATTTTCAAATTCTTCATATTTTTATTTTCAACAAATGTCTAAAAGCATGAAATTGCCTATACGGTTATAATAAATGTCAGTTTTAAATAAAAAATAATTGTGTGTTTTATAATAGTTACGTTGTAATTTTAATTGCCCTAGTTAGATACTTATATTTATGTTATATTTATAAGATAAGATTAAATACTATACACATTCTTACAAGTTATAGGATAAACAGATACATAATAGAATAGGTTAAGTAGGTATCTTTAAATCTAATAAGTGCTAATTTCTTAGAAGGTATATTTGCATATCCTCATAAAAGTTACTATTATTTTATTTACGTCTAGCTTAGTTGAGTTACAATGCAATAACATTTAAATTTGCAACATATCTCTTACGTATTATAATGTAAAAATTATATACTCGTAAAAATCTGTATTTTAATTTGAAACAAACTTGGAAACACGTAATAATTTTAAGAATAATTTGTTATCATCTTTCTATGTTATTACTTAGAATAGGTAGTGCTTTTAATAATTTTTTTCAGGAAGAGCTCTTGTTAAAGATAAAGTTATATTTAAAACTATGGCATTATTTTATGAATTTTTTGTATCATATAAATTTTAAGTTTATTTATGTCTGAAATAGTAAAATATTATTTGCCTTTTCTTTTATAATAATACTTTATTTACTAACTCAGTTTAAAACCAGTGATTACTTACAATAAATAAATTTAAATTAAATTAAACTTTTAATTCATTATTACTTATGCCTTATTAATTATTATGGACCTATAAAAGTTTTAAAACTGCTCTATTTTGCATGATTGAAAGAAAATCGGTATTACAAAAATACAAATACAAATTAATTATTGTTATTATAATCTTACTGTTTACTAGTATTTTAATAATACCCAGTATGAAGTATCCTATGTTAACACTAATTTATAAAATTCCATTACAAATTAATAAATATAATATTAAAGACGTGATAATTATGAGTTATGACTATTCAATTTATTGATTAAAGCATTTACAAATTATCATGATAAGAATATAACAAATCCACGATTTTATTATAACAAAAAATATGTATTTACGTTCAAACAATTTTTATAACATTGAACGAATATAAACAAAAGATTATTATTTAGGTACCCCAAATCAATCTTACTTTTAAATTTAAATATTTTATGATTTTTAAGTCTTGTATTGCATATTATGAATAATCTCATGTTATTTCCATTCGATAATATAATAATATAGGTTTGAAATAATTATTAGTGGAATTTTTACATTTCATCTTTTTTTTTTTTTAAATTAAAAACTTCAATCTTGTTTTTTATCAATGTGATTCATTTCGAATTCTGAAAATTTGCAATGTGAACAGTAAAAGATTTAATTAAATATTCCCTGCTGAATTACTTTTAAGCTTATTTAACAAATACTTAAAACATTCATGGTATTTATGGCCAAAATACCGCAGTTTGGTTTAAGAAATCCGACTATTGGTGTATTCATCGCACGTATTTAGCCCCAACATTAGTGTAAGTACACATTATATTCGCGGTGTTCCACGGACGCGCACAAACGTGAAATGACTAATAACAGGTGACATCATGCTAACACCTATCCAAAATATAATTCTGTTGAGTATGGGACATTGAACCTTTGTATTTCTGGTATAGTTCGTATTATATTATCATTATTAACCGTGAAATTCTTTATAAACTCATATGCAGTGTACATTATACGATGATATAGTGTGAGATTGTGAAGTTACCTTTTTTTACAGTTACGTATCTGTACAACAATCATTGTAAAAATATTAAAAATTTACTAGCGTATAATGTGTTAGTGATACGCCTAAATAGATTTCTTCCAGTTTGTAAACAAAAAAAAGAATACAAAATTAAACATTCATTTATATTTAAATATATTATAAAAATAAAAATGTCATGAGTTGTACTAACATAGAATATCTATAAAACCTTTCTTAAAACTGCAAATAACAAATGTAACATATTTATCAGATTTCTGAAGTCACGATTTACTAGATGAACATTTTTAATAACATCTGCTCTAAATTCACACGAAATAATTTATTTGCAATGTTACTATCACATGAGTACATGACATTCATCTAAAATATATAATTTATATACATATTTGTTCTTTGTTCAACTCACATAAATACATTTAAACTTGTTTTTAGGACATCGTAATACTTATTGAAAAAATATTTTAATGATTTTTAATTCAAAATAATAAAATGACCGTTATGGTCACTAACATAACATACATAATATCGTGTATAATACGTTTGTCGTTTATGTAATCCATATAGATAGATCATAACTAGAGCTTTATGTTCTCCAATATTGTCTTTTTACTATATTTTTTCATAAACATCTAACATTTTTGCGAGGGCTATGAAAATTTGTTCTGGATATTTTAATATACTAAGCTCACCAATAATACTACCTATAATTGTATATATAATCGCAGCACTTATAGACAAATCACGTTTTTCTACATTCGATGAATTTTATAAAAACATATAACGCTGAAATGGAAATATTCAATTCGATATCAATATTTATAATATTATAGAAGGTAAATATTATAACACTACATATCTAAACAATATTATTTACGTATTATAATCTTAAATTTGGTGTCAAATGGTTGTTAGCAGAAAAAAATCTAATGTCAGTGAGGAAAATAATTACTGTAAATGATGACCATGTTTATGGTCGCTCGAGTCGTGGGAGGAAGACGATACGTTGACCTTAGACTCGGGTCGATGATGTCAAGCTATAAAACAACGTGTCGGCTGCATATGAAACCAAAATAAAAAAATGACAGACTATATATGCATTATTATATAGCAGTCAGCGAAGAAAAATGAAGCCGATCAATTAACTACTTTCCCTGCAAAAATTACTTTTACTTAAGATGCCTCCAGGGGGGCTGGCTGGGGATCAAATAGGTATATTGGAACAGTCCAATGAACCGCATTCCTAAAACTCGCCTGAATTTAATATGCTACGGGCCTTGAATCCGGAAATCCTGCATGTAACCTAATTTTATATGCAAAAAAATACATCGATCAACAAAGATATTGGAGGGTTTGACTCTCTAGCTCATTATATTAATTTTGTAACAACTGAGTACAGAATAGCATAGGACGATTTTTCACTTATTCAATTATTTATGATATACAATCATTGTAGGTACGTTAATTTCAACAATAGTATCAAAATTAATTTGTTTATAATAAAATTAACATTGAATCGTAAACTATATGCTTTATTATTTTTAATTTTTAAAATTTATTAAATTAACTAAAATGTTTTTTTTTTATCTTTAATTTTATTAACTTGAATAATTATTAATAATGTCGTTTATTAATTTATTATTTAGTACTCTCTGCCTATATACATATAATGAAATTTAATATTATTCAATTTTTGCAATTTTATTTTAGAATAATATACTAGTAATTTTTATTAGTTTTAATAATAAATAAGATAGCTAGATTGTGGACGCATATGTGTGCACTGTGCGTGTATAATACATAAAGATTGATTGAGTATAACTTCAATATTTTATCTAATATCTAAATACTGTATGATATACTCACATAAAATAATGTTTTTGTTTTACAGAACTTTTCGTGATGGGCGATTACGACAGAATCCATAGAATGTGTCAAAAACGTGGAGAACTATGGGAGGATCCCGATTTCCCGGCCACTCAGTCGTCAGTGTTTTACCACCAAAAGCCTCCATTCCAATTCGTGTGGAAAAGGCCCAAGGTCAGTAACAGGTTATTGATACTTCAAAGCTGCACTATAAGAAGAGTTTTTAACAAAATCATATTAATCGATAAGGTAGACGGGTTATGGTGGGCGATTATGTAAATAATATATATAACTAGTAGGATGATCGAGCACCCACACGGTACTATAAAGCAGTAAGTACAAGATAACGATACAACGACCTTTAAAAAAAAAAATAATTACGTTTAATCGGATAAATAAGGTATTATAATATAATGGACGCTTGTGTTATTTAACAGACTATAACAGTGTATATGAATATAGTTATACGATTTACACCGTGGTACGTTTACCTATAAATAATTTAAATTGTGTAGGTGTATAATAAAAGGTATACCTAGCGTTTTATCGAATGGGTACTCTAAAAATGTATTGAAAATATTTATCAAGTGCTATTTTGAGTAGATCTCTTAAATTGTGTTAAAACACATTTCAAACACGAAAATTAAATTTCTATTTTAATTTACGTTGCATAATGCATAGTATGTTTTATTTTTGTCTATTGTTTTTTAAAACAGTCAACGTTAGACTTTAGAAACATCATTTTTCAAATTTAACTGACAGAATATTGAAGAACAATCTGTTCAATTCGAACGGCGTATGTCATTTTTTTTTTTCTGAAATCATAATCACGTTTTTCGTATCGACCGCGTTCAATCGTGTCCTTACAGCCAGGTTATCATTATTATTACGGTATGGGACCGGTTCGCCCATAGAACGTTTACGACTTAACGTGAATGGGAATATTGCGAGAATTCGCGATCTGGACGGAGCAAGTGATGCGTCAGCTGTTCGTATAAAATGGTTGTTATCGATAGGATAGGACGTGAATTAATTTCGTACATCAACTCTAGCATATTATGTATTATGTGACGTAAGTACTGTTATAAATATAATGTAATGACATGCTCTATACGCGCGTCTCACGTCGAACATGTCGTCGGCTGGGTCCGGCTTGTACACGTCGGGCTTGTCGATAAGGCCGCTCCCAAAGTTCGCACCCAGCGAGTCGCGAACGTAATAATTGTCGCTCTCTGCGAGAGGTCTTCAATGCACTCATCGTGACTGCGCGTAACCATTGTTTGCCCGCAAGAATTATTGTAGATCGTATATTGATTGTTTCGCTATCGGACTCGTATTCAATGTTAATCACTATTACTCGGTTACCTATATTACATGTTGGCGTCATTATAATACGATGCACATAGGCGAACAGCGGCACATGCTTAATATAATAGTCTGGCGACCGTGTACCTACTAGCATTGAAACATACGTACGTACGTATATGCAAGTTGTGCCGCCGCATTCTCGAATGTATTACTAATATATTTTCATCTACACCACTGTATGAAAAACATTCCCGTCCGTTTACAATGCGACTAATAACCTTTCTTAAACCGTTAGCAATTAACCAAATATGTTCCGACTAGTTAAACACTGTCGTGGCCTATTGTTATTAATCGAACTCCAATATGTACACACATATCAATTTGACGGTTTATTGGTGGCCATGTTTAAGATCTAAACTACTATGTATAATAAACTTAAAATCTGTACGTTCTCCGCACATTAAATTCAACAACTACAGTTTTTTTTTTTTTTTTTTTTTTTTTTTTTTTTCATTCGGACATTAAAAATCAACAATAACATCCGCAATGCAATCCGTTGTAATTGAAATGGTTTATTATTAATCTATAATTGTTTATAAAAAGTGATCCAACTGTGCTGTGTGAATTTATTTAACACGAGGTTTATAATACTGTGTAATAGAAGTTATTTTTCACTCGAATAATTCAACTAAAAATCTCATTTAAATGTTATATATTTTTGTATGATAAAAAAAATATAGTTGAATAAAACGAATTTATTTTAACTGCGATAGGTAAATGGTTTTTCTGACTTGAATAAAAAAAAAAAAAATTATGATCACCGTTTAATCCAGTGATAAATTACCAATATTTAATGACGTTTTTAAAATCATAGAAAATATTAAAATTCCACGCATAGGTTGACAAATTATTTTTGCATTAATGTTTCGTCATGTTCCGCTCCTTAATTATGCGTTGTTGCTTTGTTAAGAAATGTCACTGAAACAAATAAATACGAATGGCCAATTACTATTTATTTTGTCTTCTATTAACTGTATAATATCATACAGCGTAATAATTATTTTCTAGTTTCGGACTGTCGAGTCTGTAAAAGCGATATCACTGCAATGTTCCTGCAATGTTCGTTCTCAGCACACAATAATGACCAAAACGTCTATCTAGTAACCACATTTTCCAATGCATCATGATGTCTGTCGTCTGAATGCCAAATATTATTCGTTTTGATCACCGGCCATTTATAATCGATGAACGTTTACAAATTGAAAAATGAAAATAAATTACTTACAATAATTTCTTAGAATAAAATAATAATATATCATACAATAATATTATATTATGATAATATGTATGCGTACAATATAAGTGTATATAAATACGTGTTTCTTTTGCTTTTTATTCGTGTATGATGAAGAACCACTGACCATTGTAAGTAGGTTATGTGCACGCGTGTATGTGTAAGTTGCACCCAGTGAAACTAACTGGCTGTAAATATTATGAACGAGAGATGATATCCCTCGGCCAAAAACGTCTATTGAACTGTGTAGCATACATATTTTTTTATATTATTATTTTATTTTTTACTGTTTTCCAAATTCCATTTATTTATATACATTGTACATTTACGATTATTCGTACCTACTCAATACACATATATTATACTCATATATATATATATATATAATATATTATACGTATTCATACATTTATATACCGTTGTATGTGAGGATCAAATAATACGAAAATGCATCTGAATCGTTACGACTGTCTATTTTGAATTATTAGAAACTATTTTAATGCGAAGTGAGATACATTAAATGGATATCAGAATGTTAAAAATATTTTTTCAAAATAAACTTATAACAAAAAAATAAAATAATATATGTTAAAAATATAATTAAAATATGGCGATATAAAAATAAAAATAATTAACTATTAAAAATGTAATATAAGACTTGAACATTATCTTCAAATTAAAAAGCAAAGGTAAATGTGTTTTATTGTAATGGATAATACAAAATATAACTATTATAGTATTAAAATAAATAGTTGTACTATCTATACATAAGATGATATAGGTAACAAATTATTGTTTTTTAAAAATATATATATATATATTTAAGTTAATAGAAACAAATACACTAATTTTTATACATTTTTAAATATGGAAATTTGCATTTGATTACTTTATTAGACAACATTAAATTATGTTTCACCTATCGCTATTTTGTGATCATTAATGATTAAAAACATTAATTGTTGAATAGCTTTTGTGTTTTGGTTTATCTATTTTATGCATTAAATACTGTTATAGAGAATGAAGTTACGTTTCAATATACAAAACCTATTTATATAAAATGTTTTGTTTATATTTTATTTGGAACGTGATTTTAATTATTTTGAGTATAGGAAGTCATACGATATATTATTTACTTCACGCCTAACTTTTAAATATAAACAATGTTTTGTTACATTTTTTATTTATTAATATAAATTTACCTGAAAAAAATACCAAATATATCTTGATTAAATTATTATTATAACATTCAATTTAATAAACACCTCTAAATAAATGTTGCATTACATAACAATATAAACTTTAAATTAATCAGATCCACAATAAATAAATTATAATACTATACTTTTTTGTTTTAGGAGATTTGTAATAGACCAGTTTTTGTCAGTGATTCTACTTCTCAATTTGATATCAGTCCAGGAAAAATGGGTAAGTATTGTTAATAGATGATTTATCGTTAAATATTTTTACTTTTATTTCTTATTAATTCGTTAAGAATTAAATTGAAAAATAAAGAGTTTATTCGTTTAATTACAGTTTTTTTCACTTAAATTCTCTATTTTTTTTTCTGTGCAATTTTATATAGTTACCATTTTTTGAAAACTCATGCTTTTTGACTTTCACTTTAGTGATTTGTGCCTATATCTGTAATAGAAGGGCAAAATAAAATCAGAGAGAGTGCCCATGCCTAATTTCTGATACTTAGTGTGCGTGAAAATTGTAAATAGATATTTTATTTTTTCCAATTAATACATTATTCTAGCAAACGCTTTTATTTATTTATCTGTTTTAAATAACACCATTAATCTGTTTATCATTATCATTCATTAAAAACATTATTCTTGTAGAATTTTCAATTGTCATTGCGAATGACAGTTTTGTTAGTCTTAATTTTGATTGTTTTAGCATGTATATTAAGTATGTCAATTTCGCACTATAAATTAAACCATTTAAATTACATTATATCGTTTTATACCAAACAAAAATTAAAATCATGTTTTAACATTTTTTCTTCTTCTGATATTTATTAGTTCACTAAACTCGACATCATTATAGTATTTTATTAAACAGTTTTATTTTTGTTATACAGAAAATTATACATAAATAGAATTTAGGTAAATTAGAAAAAAATATTTTATTTCAAAAATTGTGAATAGTTTGATGGTTGATAGGTAATAAAAAATTTTTAAAGACGTTATTTTTTAATTGTTTATATGAAAATATATAAAAAATATTATTTTATAAAGTTAGATAATTTAATATAAATGACATACATAGCTCAAAATATATTATATTTTTATAGTAAAATAAATTAGTAAATAATTTATGCTCTAGTTGTTATAAAAATATATGAAACAATAATAAAATTACAGCTTTTTTAAATATTTAATAAAATTAAAAATAATTAAAAATATGTTTTTTGTAAGATCTTGTTTAACATTTTAGGAAATTGAAAAATAAATTAAATTGTTAACTAAATAAAAGTTTTTTAAAAACTAATGTATGATTTTACGAAATTAAAATGTTCGATTTTTTTTAAGATTCTAAATATTACACAATACTAGAATAGTACATTTTAAATTAAATTATTATTTTGTTTTAATAATATCAGTAAATGACAAGCGTATGGTATGATAGATGAAAATATTGAAAACTTTATATCTATGTTTTAAATTTATGCTGCGTTGTATACAATAAATAAAGAGGTTTAATAAATGTATGATTTATTACACTTCTTTAAGAATATTTTGATTTCTTCCTCAGTATGATATTATAATATACATGTATACATGTCAATTTAATTGTACAACATATTAAATAGCATTGATGAAACTACCTTTATGAAATTACCTTTACCAAATAGTAGTAACTATCGAACGAAAAATAATTAATATTATAATATTAACCTATTAATGTAAGCAATTGTCGATTATATATAAGTATTCTAAGTAAATCATTGTTTTAATTTTGTTTTTACTCCAACCAAATTTTTACCATGTACGGACTGGTTTTATCAATTTTCTATAAAACATAACTATAGGTCAATAATAAATGTATCTAAGATTTTAAAGAACAAGCATCGTGACGGCCACAGCCTTGTATGAGTAGTAGTTGGCGATAATACTGTTTTATTATGTTTGTAAAAAGAAAGGAAAAAATACGTATATACATATTGTGTGATTTTATTGAATTTATAAAAATATTTTCTAAAAAGAATAAACTAAAATTCGGATTTGAATAACCACAGTCTACCAGTTCAATTGTCAAAATGTCAAAAAGTTAAGATTAAAATTTAACAGATTGTATAATTTTTAAGGTTATTTATTTTGACTTATAGTACCAAGTTTGGTGTTAAATGTAACAGCAATAGTTTTCAAGATTGATTAAAAACAAGATACTAATTATGCGTTGAAGTCAACATTTATTTTTATTTTTAAACCTTGTCAATGATTTCATTTATTGTTTATAGTAGTATGTACATATGTGATTGAATACAAATGATGAAAGGTATTTTATTTAAATAATATTTCATATTTTAAATGTTCAAATTTTTAAAATATAACTTTCATATCAATAGTAAGTATTGTCTTTAATTAAATTTACTTTTACGTTACTGTCTTATTAACAAATTTCAATATTATTACAAACATAGATTTTATTTTAAACGTATATATAGGCAGTGAAATTGTATAAAAGACATATTATGAAGAAACTGAATAAAAAATATATAATAATTGTTAGGAAGGTTTCTGCTATCAACTATGGAGTATACCAGTATGGATTATGGATTGAAGTACTTACCAACTAAATTTATTATTTTGATTGCAACACTAATAAAACATTTAGTGATTTGCATTTTTACATAATATAAACTACTGGACCTAATGTATTCAAACCGAATAAACGCATATCGAATATTTATACTTAGAATAATAAAATTATCATTTCATCATGAATAATTATTAAATTAATTTAAACCATGGTTAAATAGTTTAAATTTATTGTGTTATTTCGAAATTACTGTTTGAAAAACTATAATTCTATAATTTATCATTTAATTAGAATAGATCGCCATTGTACGGAATAATGTTCTAACCGAATAGTACAGTACAACAATACCCCGTTCCTCGTTTCCCACCGATCAGTGTGCCGATCATCTGACATATAAAATTATCTACATCTGATGAGTATTTCAACACAGCGGGACTGAATAAAATTATATTATACACATGGATTTTGATCAAGCGTATCTACATTTGGCGGGAACAATGTGTTTTTATGAGTTTATAAAACATAAAATAAATATAATATGTAACGAAACAGCGTTACACAGGATGAAGATTCGTGTACTGTACATGAGTACACGACCTTGTGGAAGGAAAAAAGTAAACAATACTTGGTTTTCGTGATTATAATAATTCAACATGGTCCGACGGATTTTGTACAGTTCTATTATGTGTGTGGATGTGGTTTAGTCGGTACCTATTGACAACATCACAAAAACCTAAACGAGTTCATTTGTATAGAATTTATCAGTAAAAAATATTCAACAATGTTTCCTGTAATTTGTTGACGATATTGAATATTTGATTCATGATATATTCTTTGAATAGCCCGAGACGATCACCGAAGTTAATGATTATAAACGACTGATCTTATATTTTATTTGTTCAATACAATTTTTTTTTTTTTTTTAAGTAAAATACAAATTGTGGTTATTTAAACGTCAGTCTAAAGATGTCAAGTGTATCACGGTGTATCGCCAGAATTTATAAGCTTATGTGTTCACGAGTGTGTGAGACTGGAACAAATTAACTGGCACATTATATTATTGTGAAATTTTCAGATCGACAAAAGATTCATCTAGAGATTTTTCTATGTGTGTAATGTGTATACCTATACATACTTTCAGTTGGTCGATCTACCCCGTTACAGTGACTCGATTGAAGATAACACATTATTTTCGCTACACAAAGTTTTTTTAGATCCGTTCAACATAATTATAATACGTATATCATTATATTATACACATAGGTACGTTGCTATTTCAATGTACAGATATATTTTAGATTTAATATACGCGAAATTTCATAACTAACAATATCTTCAGATCATATTAACAACGTGAATTATGTTGTAATATTTCAATGTTCTTATGTTTATACGATACAGAATTATACAGATATATCTATTGTAACGTTGGGATTTCAATGGTGTTCAAATAAACAAAAAAAACAAAAATAAGAATGATACAATAGTAATTTATATTAATAAAATTGTAAAAAGCAACTGTGTAAAATATAAACCTTGTTATTTATGTTAGAAACGGTATACCGCTTAAATTGGATTATTTTTACAAATACAAAATTATCTCGGGTAATATCTACCTAAATACAGTAGATACACTTTAAAATGTAGGTACTCAGTACAAACACTTGTCTGTTCTGAATCATTTGAAAAAATGCGTCAATTTATAGTATAATACACTATGTGCATAATAAGTATATTATATTTTTGTTAGATCTCGTGGAACGGATCTAGTGATAATATACATGTAACAATTTACAGATTAAAAAATATATATTATTATATTCAATACAATTCATTATTAAGTAATAATATTTGTTTTATACCATACGATTCAATTCATAATGTGTGTAAATAGTTTAATAAGATCTTATTACAAATAAAAAACATACTTTATTGTTTCATTATGATGTATCAAAAACTATAATGTGACTATATGTTTCTATAATAACCTATTAAAAAAATTAAATAGTTACAATTACTAATGGGATATTTAAATATGTTTGTTACAGGTGATAAATGGCTTGTATCTTGTCTGGGCGTGCTGTACCTTTGTAAAGGTTTGTTTTATCGCGTAGTGCCGGCCGATCAGTCGCTTTCCAGCGAAAAGGAGTATAGCGGTGTTTTCCGGTTTCGTTTGTGGTGGTGTGGCGAATGGATGGAAGTGTTGGTCGACGATAGACTTCCAACCGTTAACAACCGGCTAGCGTTTTTGCAATCTACACATACCGATCAGTTTTGGCCAGGACTGTTGGAAAAAGCGTACGCCAAGTAAGCGCGTGCAATTAAAATAATCATTTTTAAAATGGGTGTATATACTTAATGTTTCTAATCAATGGTTTTATCAGATTATGCTGATAATTGATTATATTTTTTTATTTTTTTTAAATTTATAATTTATTTATTTAATATATAGTTAACGTTTTAAACGCTCAAGTAAAAAATAACTGAAATATAATAACAATTACATTAAATTAAGCATTAGTTATTTCATAATATTAATAAGTAATGGTAGTAGATTAGATAACCACAAACCATATTGTAATGAAATTAAAACTAAACACTCAAAATACTATTAGAAATAAGTAAGCATTTAAGGGAGGATAAGTTATATAAATAATAAAATTACATTAAATTTTTTCATCTTACTCGTAATCTAAATTCTAAATAATACCGTTCCTATCAAAATGTTCAAAACGTTAATAATTACAAGTAAGTTATAGCCTATAAGTTGCTATTAAAATGAATCATACATAGTAGCTGTCAACAGATAAATCTCAATTTAAGAATTAAAACTATATTTTTTTATATGTTTCGCTGATTATATATGCTTAATTACATAAACATTTTGTAAAGATTTCATATATAATATTATATGACTTGAACAAATTCTGAGTATATAAATTAGAGTATGTGTATAATAATTTATAAACGCAGTTCATAAGTAATTTGCAATTTATATAGGTAACATCTAAATAAATTAAACTTTTTAAAATTATTGTGATAGACATTGAATTGAAAAACAACAAATTATCAAGTAGGAAGTTAAGTATTCTTAGAACTTAATCATTTGGTTATCATTGTTATCAATCAGTGTTATTTACTGTTATTGATTTATAATAATGTAGAAGGTATTTCAATAATAAATATTCACATTTTTATAATAAACCTAGGAATTAATTAGTAATAAGTATTTTATTATGTTTTATGGAGTTATGAATAATTTATTATAATATATGTAATTTGAGTATACGAGTAAATAGATTACGCAAAGACTTATGTGAAAAGAGCAAAACAAATTAAACATGACGTGTGTACATAAATTAATACCAAAACGTATAATTATTGATTAATTTCAATCGATTTACAACTAATTTCTTTTTGATTATTACAAATTCATTTGACTTTAAGAATTTTATTAATAAAATAATTTGTAGATAGATGTGTCTTACACTCTTACCAAAGAAATTAATCTAGTTATTTCTATTTTTATTAACGGAAATAGTATAATAATATGAAAATTGAAAACTAGAAATTATTTGTTCACAATATCATTTGTCATCTTGCTAACAATACGTAATATTATTTGCAACATACACACATGTATGATTTTATAATAGTTTTTTTTCAGCTTCGTTGAACTTCCTACGCCTCAGATAGTTTATCATTTATATGATATATAATATAGAAGCGTTTATAACAAAGGCGACATGCAGACAATTTAATATTTATTTTCTGATGGCTGATGAATGGTAGGAATTACAAATTTTATAATGAGACTTAAGTTTTGAGATTAATATATTGATTTACAATACTCCGAGGTAGTAATAAAAAATAACGACTACTTATTTTTGTTTGGTTTTTTTTTTTTTTGTCATTGAAGAATTACATTTATTTAAAAAGAGAATAATAATAAAAATATGAAATACGACTTTTCTAAAATATACACACCATCCGACCAGACGAAAATGTTTATGTGTTATAATAACTGTTATTCCTTTTCAAAATAAATATACGAAATACTTTGCATCATAATAGTTTTCGTTTGATTTTCAAACTCTGTCAAGGATATTAAATTATGTATTATAAGACGTGTTTTGTTACGCATTTAAAAGGATTAAACATTGAAATCACGTATGGTGTGGATTTAAATATCATTTCGGAAAGATACATGTATTATATTTATATCCATCTATACAAAACTATACGCATCCATTTTTCATTCTCATTAGGTAGGTACAGAGATCGGTGTCTGAAACTCAAACATCAAACTTGTCTACTTGAGTTATTTAAATTCCAACCGGGTACCTTCCCCCTCATATTGTATAAAATGGTTCTCAGTTTCTATACATTGTATTTTGATTGATACCAGTTTATATACAATTTTATACACCTGCGGTCATTTTAGAAACCTGTCGGCCGCCCGATTGCAGTCCTGGTGCAGTGCACAACGCGATCGGTTGCTGAGAAATTTATGAAAATTATTGTAGTTAGGTGTCGTTGATTATGATTCATAATATATTATCAACGCACTAAAGTTGAGAAAATATATGAATGTTGGTAAAATATATTATAACCAAACATTGGTATCCGTCATCGGCTCGTCGCTAATCTTTTATCAAATCGTTAATTAATTATTACGGCAGTTCCATATAGTAGTTCCTAATATAATCTAACATGAATAATGAACAGCTCGGTCAGTGTTCTTAGATCGATGACCTTGGCTGTTTCCTTTCGGCCAACGCCGTCAATACTTGCCGAAAATGGACTCGATAGGAATAAAAATACGAACCTGCCTATACTGCTATGGTGTCTGTGTGGAAACGTTTTTTTTTTTACTTATTTCTGTGAATTGAAATAATGTTAATGGACTGTGGGAGATGTGCTGTTCACCGTTAACGACGGTAATGTGTTAATCGAATACAATAATTATTACACTATTTTTGACATTAGGCATTGTTCCAGTTAATTGGAAAAAAAATGTAAATATGTACCTATTAGTCCTATTATTATTAGTGTAGGACACCGGAGTACTGGACAATTAACACTAGCATGAAGTCATAAAATATAAACACAATGATTACACTATAACTCAACGGTGGTTCCCAATTATTGTATACTAAGAAATTTTTAAAGGTACCTACGTGTAACTATGTAAAAAAAAAAATGAAATCATGTTACACTTTTCAAATAGGTATACATTCCTGCATGAAAAAAATTAAATTAATGGATATGATTTACGATGTACGATTACAATATAAACATAATACTATGTTTTTTAAACAATTGTACGACACAGGACAATTAATGACATTGAAAGTGAGTACTAACGAGCGAAAATAAGTTCAATTCAGCCTGATATTGATTTTCTGGTATCGAATATAAGTAACAAAAAATTTCACATTAAATTAAATAAAAAAATTTTACTCGTGTAATTCACATATTTTTTAGTTTTATTATTTATACTTTATGCAAATACACATTTTTAATCGCATAAATTAATATTAAAAGGCTTATCGTAAAAAATATTTATTCATAACTAATTTTCATAAAATCCTTTTAATTTAGCTCTTAGAAATAAAGTGGCACGCCTTTTGATCGTGCAATTTCGAGTGGTAAAAGAGGTTGGGAACCATTGATCCATATTATTTACGACGTATAATGTCGATGCGTGAAAAATCTTCGATTGCTGCGATAAAACAACCTCCGACGGTAGTACCACAATGCCTATCCGAAAGTGACAGGTAGTGAGATGTTTATTGGTATTATTATTTATTTATTTATTTTTTTTTTTTTCGTATTTCACCTCGATCGACTCGGGGCGCCTAAATCAAAACGTATTGCGACGCGTCATCGTAAGAGAACGCGGTCTCGTATGACCCCCCCTAAACGATCCGATGAATAACGATATTGCCGATCGCATAAATCGAGCTCAGAGACATGTGATGATTCTGGACGGGGTCGTTGTACCCAAAAGATTTGTTCGTATCTAATCTGGTTTCCTTGCAAGACTGCGCGTACGATGCAGATTAGCTTTAGTCGGTGCAGCGGCACAATAAAATATCGTGATCGCAGCAACGGCCGAGTTATATTCGTCCGACAACATATTATCATGAGATTTTCGTAAACGCAAATTAAATGGTAATAACGAGCCCTGGGCACGTCTATACACGGTCGTTGGATACAATAATAATATAATACGTATTAAAATATGAACGATCAGCGGTAGGTGTATACGACCCGATGGCCATAATTCTGTATGGAGATATTGCAATGAATTAAGATACCTACGGAAGTTGAGTGAACGACTAAATTGTTACTCCGCGTAAAGTCGATTTCGCGCAGAAATGTTTAAGTACGACTAAACATTAATATCATGACGTGTACACACTGTTCGTACGTTGTACCAACATGATCGCTGACGGTGTAACGAATTATTTATATAGTTGTATATATTACGTACCTGTATAATAATAACGTACGGACGATCTACGGTTTTGATATAATATATATTTATTATAATTTCAAAACATGGTCTACATGTTGTTTTGTGATTAAAGAAGAAGAAAAAGAATAACAACATTATATTATTATGTGATCAAACAATTCGAACAGCGAGTATTAACAATTGGACGATGTATTGATTTTTATTCGAACAAATCGATTGTCTACGTCACTAAAATTAAAATAATTTACAAATTTGCTTATAAACATGTACTCAAAATAATTGTAATAAATTCAAATCGCCTTGTTGAAAATATTTAAAAGTAAATATTCGTAAAAAAATGTCGATAAAAATTAGTGTAGATATTCTAATAAAGACGTAATATTATGACTTGAATTTTTTATTGTTTCTTGTGTCGTACGTCTTATTCTCATTTATAGTGTATATCAACCACTGAAGTATAAAATTTAAAATATCGATCAATCATTAATGACGCACGATCTTGATGTTCAATAGCTATTGTTTAAAAATTTAAAATCGACTCGTTTTTTATTTCGTATACAGTGAAGTATAAATATATCATTCGATTATTTTTTTTTTTTTATTTAATGGAATAATCTATATTCTACTAATTGCTATAATATGATGATTTCATGAGCTTCAGTTTAATAGATTCATAACTTTACGGAAGTAGTTTTATTTAAATTTATTTTTGACCATTACTTATAGTGTATAAGGGAATTTTTATTTTACCAATCAACCAACTATACAGTAATTTTGTGTTGTTATTATAATTCAGATACTAATAATATTAATTCAATTATACCGATTATCTTTGTTTCGTTTGAATTTAAAACTAAAAAGTAATTTTACTTATTGCATAAGATTTTTTCATGGCTGTAAATAAAATAATAATCTATATAAAATCCATCGCATACCGTTCGAAACTGGAAAGTGATACAAACGTTTTTAAAGCCCATAATCCGCGTACGGTGTAATGTGTTGAACGAATACGCATTTTAAACTACCGTGTCCTGTGTATCGTTAAACGATCACTTTCGAATCGTATTCAAAATGGAAAACAAACGACAACGAAACGCGTTTTGCCAATGAACTTGAATCCTTCTTCGTTGACTATCAATAATTTTATACAGAGCGAGTGCATTATCGTTCTATTATTTTAGTAGTAACCTGACAACTGCTTTCGGCACTATTTGATATTGACCCGTTTGAGATATTATTGTGAAAGTATTTAAACCACAGTGGTTAAGGATAAATTTATTTAATCGCGTATTTGAAATGTAATCGTTGTGGTTTACAATATACTTACCTATATTTTTTACTTAGCGTTTAGTAAAAGTGCATTTTAAAATACTATACACTAATATTATTATACATAAATACATAATATAATATACACTATTTAGATTTATTTTTCGCTTATGTATACTATTATAATGCAAAACGTAGATATACTCGTATTTTACAAGAATATTAACATAATTTCAATTCTTAGCTTTAAAAGTAAGTAATACATTTTTTATGCTACATTACATAATAACTGAATGAGTTAAATTTACAAAAAGTCATAAACATATTATTGCTGACAAGTGATAACTAAATATTACATTGTATTGTATAATCCATTAAATTATTTCAATAAAACTTCTCATTATATTCTAATGTTAAACTAATTCTTATAGTTTTATTTCGAAAGCATGTATTTTTCGATTCTGAGTAGTGCGACGAGGGAGTGTTAGGTATTTTAATGGCGTATTTTTGTTTACATGATTTTGGTTTTAGAAAACAATTTTCTGGTACGATAGAAGAAACATAAATAATAAAATAATATTCATTAATTCTCAATTTTAATTTATTAGTTAACAATTCTTATTTTTATCACTATATATAGTAAAATATGATTATACCCGTCAAAAAAAAAAAAAAATAATAATAGTATTTGTATTGGGTATATTGGATAATGTTTAAATTTTTTTCAAATGAAATATTGGTTATTAATGTTATTACTTTTAAGTTTAAAGACTTATAACTTAGTAATTAGTATCAAACACAACTACTGTGTCAATATATCTTATTCATTTTTAGATTCTAAGTAAAGTTAGAGATGATGTGTACTTAATTTAATACTCGTGAAATTTATAAAAATTCTGTTGGAAATCGAATTCCTCTGATATAAAATGTTAAGCGTCTATGTCGTTAATTTATTCTCGTGCTAATAATGTGTGCAACAAAGTATATTCAAATAGGTATAATAAAATTTTTTATATGTTCTGTTTTTTATAATTATTAATTAAAAATGCATTATAATTATTTATTTCGTAATATTTAAATTATATATAACAAAAATGTGCATTATTATATGTATAATAAGTAAAATATCTTAACACATATTAAATTTTTGACTCAGATTACATGGTTCGTATGAAGCTCTCAAGTATGGTACTCTTCTGGACGGACTTGCTGATCTGACTGGTGGAATCACAGAAAGTATTAATATCCGACAGGATCAAGCTACTTGCGGTAGAATGATTGGGAAAATGTTAGACATGACTTCTATTGTCACATGCACAGTGCAACCGGTTTCGCCTCAGGTAATAGTCGAGTCAATAAGACAATAAACAAAATAAATGTTTTCGAAAAAAAGTAAACGCACAATAACAAAATAATATATATATATATATATATATATATATATATAATGTAATCCACAATGCATGTTCACCTCCATCCATATTTTTCTTTTAATGATGAATTTATTCAAATTATGATACATGGATTTTTTAAATACACTTAATGATCATATTTTTAAATTCTTGAGATTTT
Source organism: Melanaphis sacchari (assembly GCF_002803265.2). Lineage (NCBI taxonomy): Eukaryota > Metazoa > Arthropoda > Insecta > Hemiptera > Aphididae > Melanaphis > Melanaphis sacchari. Next base: position 88,906 of record NW_020270698.1, read on the forward strand.
TTGTACTACATAAGGAGTGCTCATATATAAACTCTTCTCTCCTTTTTACTGAAAACTATTTAGTGTATATTTATTTTAAAAATGTGTATGTATCCATCATAATTGGGAAGATAATTTCAGGAAATTTATCCATTAAATGTAAAAAAAACTCAAGAATTTGAAAATATAATCTTAAAGTATACTTAAAAATTCTAAAAATCAGAATGTGAATAATACTATGCATTATTGAAGAAGAAACAGACGGCGAGTGTGATTGTGAATTACCTTGTATTAAATTTATAAATATATTATCCATCTATGTATAGGCAATAACTATTTAAGTAACGACATCATAGAACCTAGGTATATAATATAGATCAGATCTTAATATAGTGGTATAATGTATAATTATTAATTACATCTAGTTGATGAAAACATAAAATGCTGGACGTGTTTTAAATTATAATTGCATAGCATTATGTATTGTGTTATTAATAATTTTTATGTCAAGGTCTTTCAAAACAATATTCTTTTATATAATTGCATTTTGGTGCATACATTATAAAATATAGAGTAGACGCTTTCGGATAGAAGCTCGTGTTCGACCGTGTGATGTTGTCTTCTGTGTATTGCAGCTACGTTTGAAATGTGTTATTTTCCTCTTACTAACTTTAATTATTTACATACATAAGTTTATTAAAATAAAATGAAAAACAATGATATAAATATAAAGTATGAAAAGAGCTAATTTATTTGCGAGTGAAAGCTTTCACAATTTTCAAATTGTATATGAGATACTTTTTATAAATAGCAACAAATATAATTTAATAAATGCGTGCGTATAATAAACAATTTCTTAAGCCTCGAGAGAAAATGCTCAGGTAACTTAGTTACTAAATAATATTAATATATGTATTTAATAAAAAGAAGAGCCACGACGTGCTACTTTTAAGTATATAATTTATGTTTTTATAAAAATTGAAAATCACGTTACATTATAACGATACTTACGATAATATCATAGTTCTGATATACAGCTTAATATCGTTTTAATTTAAATATTATCTTACAAATTACAGTAATATGATTATATTATAATATCAGTTTCCAAACTGTGTCAATTTAATACAATATAAAATTAATGCTTACTAAAGCCTCCGAGCACGTGTGATTCGCTGCGATGCGTCGACATTCCTTCGCGATAACGATCTTCTTAGTCGAATTAACGTTTAGTATCATAGATTCTAGTAGTTTCTCTTTCCGACTTTCCGACCCGTGTTCATTTAATTATCACTAAGCTAGTTTCATTTGTTTAATTACACGTTTCTTCGGATGTTATGATTGTTATTTCTATTATAATATTATAATTTTACCTGAGAAACCTACGAAAAACAACTTAAATTTCACTTTAAAATGAAATCAAACGCTACTTCTAACCATGTATGTTAATAGAACAACATAATTATTAATTATGTACTTGCTTCGGCAGTACATATATAAAAACGTGTGTGATAATTTTAAGTAAAAATTGATAAAAATTGTTTAAAAAAAAAAAGTAAACAATATAAGTAAATTAACATTACCGCAATTGTGAATTCTCGCTAGGTTTCTAAAATAATTTTAAAAACTCACGAAGTATTCAAGTTATTTTAAATAAATAACAGTTATAATGTACCTATATCACTGAAGCATTTTGAGTTACAAAATAATTTACAAATTAAAATAAATGTTATAATAAAATAATATAAATATAAATAAATATATATTTTTGTATACTTATATGCTATGTACATTATAATTATAATTATATATTGTACAAATAAAATGTGTAGTAATTTACATTTAAAAATGCAAAATGAACGAAAATGTTGAAAACTATAAGTTCCTCATATTATAATTTTCTCATTTCTAATAGGTAATTCAAAATTTTACAATAATAATTGTCAAATGTCAATGTAGCCACGCAGTGATATCTATTTTATTCATAGCACGTTATGTTTTCATTAGTAATTAGTATTTTATAGACTTACATAGTAGTTTGTTGTACTTGGATAACAAGATATACTCCCTGAAGATGGTGAACTTTAGCGAGTTCAAAGTCTTTGTATATTGTGGTCATGTTATTCAATATAATGACATTCTGAAATTTCCTTAAAAGGAACCTTGTAATATCGATTTTCAGGATATCTTAGTTTCAATCACGTCTAAGACAATAAAATAAAACGTGTCAACAAATCACTTTTTATGATAAGGTTGTTGCAAATTTATCGCTAGGAATTTTTTTTTTTTTTGTTTATTCGATTCATATAGGTACAATAAGTAAATATTATATTGTTGATTCTTTTTCAGAGGATTTTTTTATAACGGTATTATATTGTTAGTTTTTATTATGAAAAATATAACATTATTATAGTTTCACGTTTATGATTATTTTGTTCGATAAAACTTACTACTCAAACGATCATTTAATAATATTCTACAACTACGCACTATAGTGTTTATAATTATACTTCAATGTTACGACGATAACACTTAGAGGCATTACATTATTATTATTCTCAAAGCCAGTTTTCCTATTGAGTTCGCATCGTGAACTTAAATCAATAGCGCATAACGAATTGTGTTCACCTAGACCAATAAGGTATTCAAAGCTATATTATAAATAAATAAATATATTGAATACAACAACCTACATTGAAATATTTCGTATAGACTAGGCTGATGTTTACTTTTATTTTTTAAATATTTGCACCGTTAAATTGATTTTAAGTTATTTATATAAATCTTTTATATTTACTTTGCATTATTATTTTATACAATGAAATTGTACAATATGTACTTGATAAATTACGTTTTTCAAAGCCGACAATTATAATTATCTTTATGGTTTTATGATAGGTAGGTAAGTACTTTATGTTTCTATTAATTTATGATGTAATTAAACAAACATATTTGACCCCAATTTTCTATACTCATGACTTGTTTTATGACTTTATAAATCATCATATTAAATTACATTTATCTATATGTATAATATAAGTAATTTTATATAGTAAAATATATTTTTCAGGCTAATAAAAGCGCATCAGAAAAACTAATAAACGGTATTCAGATTGGAATGAATTACAGACTATGCACCGTGGAAAGGGTATGTCCATTGATGTACTTACCTATTCGTTTTTCACCGGAAATATTGTTATTTTTATTGTTCCTTTTGTAATTAACCGGTAGTTGGAAACGTACAAAAACGAGCCAATACAATTATTCAAATTGCGACAGCCCGGCGGTACCGGCTCTGAATATAACGGTCCGTGGTCTAGGGATTCTGACGATTGGGACAATGTTCCACACAAAGAAAAAGAACGTATAAATGCCATTCATTTGATGGAAGGAGAATTTTGGTAATACTATATTATATTATTAAATACTTATATACTATGATTCACTCTTAAAATCTGGTGTTAATTAATTGTGGGTTATATATATATATATTAGGATGAATTATAACGAATTCGTGAAGACATTTACGCACATTGAAATGGTGCACTTGGATAGTGATACTAGTCGAGACGAGCCTTCTTTGCATCATAAGAGAACGTGGCAAATGCGCCTTCATCAGGGGACTTGGCAAAGAGGTGTGACGGCTGGAGGATGTCGAAATAACCCAGGTAATGCGATAAATTTCACGTGTACACATTGTACATCTTACTTTAACAGAAGTACAAAATTGAATTATTTTTTTTTTTAGAAACTTTTCACATTAATCCGCAACTCCATTTAATTTTGAGTGAAATGGAAGAAGTTGTAATTTCATTGAACCAACACAGCATTATGGAACCTAAAGTGATCGGTTTCACGTCGTACTCGTTACCAAAAGCATGTATGGACTCGACGGGCAAAGATTTCTTTAAAAAAAATAAATCCCTAGTTAACTCTCAATACACAAACAGCAGACAAGTATGAAAATAATATAAATTTAATCTATTTGTGATTAGTTGAATAATAAGTATTTTTAAAATGTATATATATTTTTTTTTTTAGGTAAGTCACCGATGCTTTTTAGACCAGGGTGGATATTTAATAATACCTACCACGTTTGAACCTGGTCAAGAATCGGGATTCACGTTGAGGGTGTATTCGAGCAAACCATTAAAACTCAAGTAAGCCTTTTGTAACTACTGCATATATTTTAATTATCATCATTATTAATATATTATTGGGTTTTATTTTGTCAGATTACTTGATACGGTTCCTTCGCTATTGAAATCAGCAATAATGAAGGTAGATACATTATATTATTTTTATCTACTTCAAAATCAATACATATGCAAAATAAAATCATTTTAATTTAACTATTTAGGCACCAGTAAATTTGGATGGTAAGACGTTTGTCCAATACGAATCAGTGTTCCTACAATTAGCCGACGAGCATAGAACAGTGAATGCATTTGAACTCCAAGAGCTCCTAGACGCTTGTTTGCCAAATGGTAAATTAAAATTGCTTTTGTTTATTTTCGATGATCAATAATGGTATTTATTTTTGACATGTATTATTACAGATTATATAAAGAGTTGTGCTAGCATGGAAGTTTGTCGGCAAGTAGTCATCACCTTGGATGTAAGTTTTCACTTTTAAATATTATTTCGCGTCCATGCAATATTTGTTATTAATTTGCTTAAATAAATATTTAGCCTTACAACCTGAACTCGGAATATATGTGTATATAATCTTAATGCAATGTTCATAAGATGAATAACAATGTTAGTGAATTTACGTAATAACGCAGGGAAATTTAATTTGAAAACTAATAAAGTGTTCTCGTATAATTAAAACAAATGTTTTCTCCTCAGCTGTTATTTTGACGAGTAATTAGTGTTTAGTATACATAATAGTTATAATTGTTGCTTATTCACATTTGATAAGTCAATACTCATTTTATGCATTTATTATATATTTGTCACATCGTCAAATAATTTGAAAATATTACAAGGATATAAACCTAATGTACAGTTAAAGGATATTAAATTGTTGTTTAAATTATAATTTAAATTGTGACAGATTTTATTTAAACATTTTTCAATAAGATATGAAAAGATAGTGAATGTTATTGTTCAATAATATTAGAAAGGATCATTAAATTGACGAAGGATCGAGTATTTTTTTTATAAATAAGTCCATTATGAATAATATGTATCTTATTTTTTTGCAGAGCACAGGCAGTGGACGACTAAAATTCAATGATTTTAAAGACCTGATGTGCAGCCTAAAATATTGGCAGACGGTTTTCAAGAATCATTCAAAAGACAAGACTGGTATTCTGAAAGCTGAACGGTTAAAGGATGCGCTGCTTGAGGTGGGCTTTCAAGTGAACACCGAAGTGTTGTCAATTCTCATACTTAGATACATGCGAAAGGACGGTACATTGAGATTCGGCGATTTTGTCTCTGCCATACTGCACCTAAGCATCGCATTTAATTTGTTTGAGTCGAAGGATCCGCTTCTCAACGGTAACATCAAGCTAAATCTTGCCGAATGGCTCAAATCCGCGTTCGTGTGCTGACGAGTACCAGCGGTTCTTTGCTCAATTCATTTTTTGTTTGACAAAAGCCTAATTGTGATTATATAATTTTGTACCTTCCTCGACTGTAAACTTTTATTTTATTTCGTTATGAATATTATTATAATCACTTTATCATTTATATATTCTTTTTAAGTTCAAAATGGACAATTATCCTAGTTTAATAATATTATAATATAAATTAGGTTTCGATTACCGTTTGAACTTTGAGTTATGTTATGAGTCAGAGAACCAATGTATTATTATAATAACGTTTTACTTCAATTTCAACGTTACTATACCTATTTTAAAAATAGTTTATAGATATTATTGTTTTTTTTTTTTTTTTTTTGAATTATTATTATTATTAAATTTAACTAAATTGTTGTTTACGCATTAATTGTTAATTATTATTTTACTTTATAAACCAGTTTTGGAAAAAAAAAAATCTCATACTTTATTTAACATTTATTATAATTTATTATTATTTAGTTTAATCCTATACATTTTAAGCAAATCAACCTAATCAATTAGAAAATTGTTAAGTTTTTAGATGATTTATTTAAATAAACGTGAACGAGTATTTTGTTTTGGTGTCGCTATTGTAACAAGATATGAAAAATATTCCATTAAGTAAATAAATATAGGTAAGGATACCGATTTAAAATTATATTTCAACTGCCTTCTAATTATAAAAAAAAAAAAAAAACAGTTTTAAAAATTGTAATAATATACTAAATTAAATATAATTTTATTACATAAATTATATTATTTCAGGTGGTTCTTTTTATTTTAATCTATATAGCAGTCTGTGATCTCAAGAAAAAATGAAACCTCATATAGTAAACCGTATCAGTTGATAGGGAATGGTAAATCGGAAAATTGAAAAAATAAAAATCATATATTGCAACTGGTCACAAAAGTTGATTGTTCACAATTCTTCACGCACTCATTGAAAAATCAAAAATTATGTTGAGACGTTAGACAGCGTTGCCGTTATCGTCCTGGTTCATTGACGGGATTTAAGTACTTGCCAATAATAAATTGCTTGCTTATAAAATAATATAAATATAATTTATGATTATATCTACGAATAAATATGTTCCATAATACCGTTTGTGTTATAATTTTATCGTATTCACATCATACTAAGATTCACCTTACGAGCCAATTGTATAGGCAACTTAATTAACACATTCAATGTCAACAAGTATCCAATGAATATTATATGAATTTTTATTATGTTTCAAAATACTCGACTAATTGTGTATGTCCATAATATTTGGGTTAGCCATTCAGTATTTATTTTTAAATAATTTGGTACAGTTGGTTTTTAGTTTCGTCATTTTTTTTTGATTGTGGGAAGGTTTTTATTATTTAAAAAAATTATTATTAACGTCGGCATTAAACGTGTTAAATTATTTTGTTTCATTTTTTAGATCGATGGGCAACGCATCTAATATTTCACAATAATTAAATTGTAAGCATAGAAATCAAATTTAAATTTATAAAGTACTTTATGATTACAAGTACAAAGGTACCTAAATACAATAATTAAAATATAATTTTATTTTTATTTTATAAAAAAAAAAAAAACAAAGCAATTAAGTACATTCATAACTAAACTATACGTGATAAATTAGGATATTTTTTATTTGTTTCATTCACTGTATCTAATAACTAAAATGAACGTCGTTTCTAGAATCTCTTAGTCATAATTTATTCTCATTTGCAAGTAGGTACCATTAATATTTTAATTTAAAAAAAAGTGAATCTTCATAATAAATTATAATATTAAAACTTTTAGGTATTGTATCTTTAATATAAATATTAACTATAATTTAATAATGTAAATTATTATTAGAATTTATAATTTTCTTGAATTCCGATGGCCTATATTACCGCCAGTTTTTATCTAACAATAACTCATTCTTAAATATAAACTTTAAATATACGATATTTTTGTATTATTTTAGTCATTAGACTATTTATTGGAATATCACATTTTATTATGTGTTCGATTTTATTTTAATTTAACATATTTTATGAAATAAAGATATAGGTAAAATCATACATTTTTTTTCACAAAATAAATAGATGCTTATTCGCAGGTACATAAGTTTTATGAAGTGTTTATTTATAGCTGTTAGTTACAGGCCTGAATGCTAAAATCAAACTATAATATAAATGCATAGATTAAACATTTAAAGCGTACAATAATAACAATATTAAAATATAACAATTTTCTGTGGGATTAAAATCAACAGGGTTTTCACTTTGGCTTCAGTTCTTGAAAATAATGTAGTAGGAAATCATAATATTATTACTTAACGTTAACTGTAATTTTAGGAACATTGTTACTTTGCCAGACACCCTTCCTTTTATTAGCAATTTTTTTAAACTCGTATAATAGTTAGATATACATACGTATCATATATTATAATTTATAATAGCAACCAGACCAGTGGGTGTGGCGAGTATATAATCAGTGTAAGTATTGCTACAAATTTTTGTTGTAAAATGTTACGAGTGTATTTTTAAATTACCAATTTAAAATTTAATTAAAGCCATGATCAAGTTCTCGTAATTTTAAATTATATATTATTATATTTTTTTGATGGTGTACTATTATTTTTTATGTACTTATTATTGTTATTTGTTTGTAATCTAAAAATAACATCGTTAGTTTCAAACGTTTCGGCCATCGGAAGATAACAAGCCGAGAATACTCGGTAAAATGTCTCCTGGACCACCAGTTCATGAAAGTTCAGGTTTATTACACAATGCGTTCTCTATAAATATAAGAAGTATGACGTTTATGTATAAGCGATTCTAATTCCCTTTCTTACTTTGTAAAAGAGACTATTATAGTTTATACTATAAAAATAATTGCATTGGAAATAGTGTAAAAGGTGGCGTTACTGGAAAATAAGCGGTTTTGAAATGTGTACACGACCAATCGTTTTTATTGACATTAGGTTTATATTTATGTATATATATAATATATATAGGTAAATACAAGTCATAGTAATTGCAATTGTTCTAATTTTTATTAAATTTTTATTGTATTAACATCTTATAAATACATTTTGATATAAAATTCTTAAAATCTTATTAAACGATTTTAGAATATACTATAAATATACTATAATTAAGAGAGATCCATTAGAGAAAATTAATTCCTGAATATTTAAATTTTATTATAATATCAATTTTTTTCAATAAGTTCTTTTTTTTTTTTTTTATTCATATATCATTTATATTTAAAATAAAACTAAAACTGTAAAACTTAAACACATGACCATTTTTTTGGGTATAAATACTTATTACATAATTTGTTATAGTATTTTAAAACTTTTACACTTAGCTACATTTTAGTTGTACATTTAACTACCAACTACCATAATGTTTGTGTTTTTCAATTACACACTATTGCTCTGTATCCAGGGAAATTTTTGAACTATTATATTAATTTGTTTACTATTATTTTTGTTAATTACAAATTATTTATTGTATATTAGTATATTACCAGTTATCGCTTGAGAAATGGAGTTTTTTAGTTTTTGTAAGACTTATGATAGACAATGCTGATTTCCACACCACCCTAAAGGTATAATAATTCGTGAAATAGTTGCCTTTTAACACGAAAAATAGTATACAAAATGTACGAGATATAAAAAAAAGAATAATACAATTACAAAATTCGGGTTTTCTGTCGAGACTCAATATCTATCCACTATCTTTTTTTTTCGTGTCCTAATTGGCCGAGAAAAATAATTCGGGACCTGATTAACTAGCCCCGTTAACAATAATAATAATCGTTTTCATACCGTTAAAAAAACTGAATTAACATTTCGCTAAAGAGACTGCGGTAACATAATATAATATGCAATTATAATATCATATAATATCGTATTGTAGGCGCCGTAAAAAAATTTTAAGAACGCACACGATATTATAAAATCGTATCGCTATTTAATAACAATTATGTACAATACACCAACGCGTATAACATATCATATCATATTATATACATATATACACATAAATATAATAACTTTTAGACTAAAACGTTTAATAAGTAAAAAATGACACGTAAAAATAATAATAATAATAAAAATAATAAAATATAACTCGCGTGGTTCGCGTGTTGTGATAAGTATAATATAGATGATTTACGCGGATGGCGCGGGACGCGATGACATGAACGACGTCGTATAAGGGCCGTCCTCCTAGAGCTGCTTGTCGTGCACCTGACGGCTGCTGCACGTGCGGCAGCGGCGGTGACGGCGGCGGCTGCTGCTGCGGCGGTGGACGTCGCGCCGACCGCTCAGGCACGGCTTGAACAGTTCGGCGACGAGCGCCTCGACGAGGTGGACAGTGGTCCTGAGCACCCGATCCACGCTGGTCGCCGACTGTTGGTGGTACATGCTGATGGGCGCCCGCCACGGGCTCATGGTGAAGTGGACGGACCGGGCCACGGACGCGGTGGCCGCCACCGCGAGTCGGGACCGCTGCTGCTGTTGCTGCTGCGGGTCGGCCGCGGCCGCGCAGTCGTCCACGCATCCGTAGTTCTTCATGCGCACCGTCGCGCCCACGTCGTCGAGCTCGGCGAGCAGCGACCGCTGGGCGGCCGTCTTCTGGGCGGCCGTGGCCCGGGCGTCGGCCAGCGTCCGGAGCGCCGCCTTGATGCACTTGTCCATGACGGCCATCTGGACCACGACGTTGGTCGGATGATAGTCACCGGCCATGACCGTGTCGTAGATGCCTTCGAGCGCGGCGCATATGCGCTTGGCGTACCCGGTGCAGTACAGGTTGGCGAAGTTGGCCGCCTCGTTGATCTCGACCACGAAATTCTCCACCGAGAACACGGGCCGCGTGCTGCACCGGAGCGCGGCCACGGCCAACCCGACGGCCCGGCACATGCTCTGCCGGCAGCACGCGTCCACCCGGGTGGTCAACAGCGACTGGGCCGCCGACCTGAGCGTGCCGTACACGCGATCCGCGTCCACGCGGGCCGGTCGTCGTTGCTGGCCGTCGCCGGCCGGCGGGCGGAGTGATGCGGACAGGCCGACCAGCTGTTCGTACACGGCCTGGCTGACCGCGTGCTCCGGAGTCTGGTACAGCACCAGGTGCGCGATGGCCTCCAGGTGGTCGCTGAGCACCGCGTCCCACGTCTCCACCACGCAGCCGCGCACGTACTCCGATCCCAGACACCCGTCCAGCACGGCCACCAGACGTTCGGCGTCCAACAAGTCGGGCAGGCGCCGGGCGTCCAGGAGGTCGAACGACGTGGCCGCGACCGCGGTGGTCGTCCGGCCCGACGACAGTCGCCTGCGGGTCGTGTTCGTGTCCACGGCAACCGTGGTCGAACAGCTCGAATACGATCCGCTGCTGTCGTCGTCGTCTTCGTCTTCTTCGTCCTCGTCCTCGTCCTCGTCGTCGTCGCTACAACAACAACTCTCGCAATTGCGATTCGCCATCGTACCGGTGCGGTTGTCCTCCGCCCGTTCCCGCCTGACTGAAGTCAAAAAAAAAAAAAAAAAACGAAAAGTGAGTGCACCGAAGTCAACAATACGCACTAAGTCGGTAAGTCATATATTGTATTATTGTGATTAGATAGATCGGATTTTGATGCGATCGCATCGCTTTTTATTGCACGTTCTAAAACGGAAGTTATAAATCCGAATCGCGCGAACTGGTTTAACTCGCACAGAGTTTTTATTTTGCACGGTTCGGCGGGGTTTTTTCGATTAAATTACGCGTTTTCAATTTTATTTCATCGAAATACATTTGTTCTATTGTCATTAGTATAATATTATTACGAGCATCATATATATTTTATAATGTAGTTTTTACTATTTTATCGATGTTGTCAGACGCTTGGGACTTAATTTATACCAAAGAGTTACTATTACATTGTTAATCAGGAAAAAAATTACTTTGTTATCTACAACTGTGAGCAAATATTTTGATTGGATTACGAGAAAAAAATTATTAATATTCACATTATTATTTATTTATTTTTTTTTTATTAATGTCATTATAATATTGAAAAAAAGAGTCTTGGTGAAATATATCCCCCCTCCGGGGGTTATATTCACCTACCGTTTGACTGTCAATGGTGCGTAGCATATTTAGACTCATGTAGAGTGTGATAGATTAGCATTAGTGGAATGTTTGTTTGACTCGATTCTTGATGTTTGGAACTGACTACACGGAATAAAATTATTAATTTACTTATAATATTGACATAAATAGTGTAGTACTTTGATATGGTTTAATATAATAAGAACTACGGTTGCTTAACGAACTGTGATAAATAGACACATTATATTGTATAAATATAATATGATATTTAATTATATTCTGTAGAGCACTAGAGCATAGACTACAGGTTAAATTGATAATCACATAAAATAGGCGTGAGGTTAGTAAAAAAATAAATATATTTTACTTTGTACTGAACCAAGTACAAATATATTTTAGATTTTATAAAATTATGGTTACGAGTTTTCTAGAAGAGTTTTATTCATTTTAGGTTTCCTTAGCTAGAGCTTGGGAAGTCGAGGAATGAAGATGAAGCCTCTCACGACTTTGTACATCATAATATGTAAAATGTGAAGTACAGACATTTAGATATTTTAGCTTCTGGATGAGTTGTAATAGTTAACAGTTTTGAAAACTAAGCATGGTTTTATAAGCTTGGCCTAATTGTAATATAGTCATTTTAAAATTGTTACTTTTCCAAATAGGACTCTTATTTTATACGCGATATAATTTTATACGTAATTTTGGTGAACCAATTGTGAATATTAGAAGTTTGTGTACTTAGTTTTTATGAATAGTTTGAATTTTTTTAATACTTATAATTTATAAAATATAATGGAGTATAACAATTAATACTTGTATTATAGAAATGCAGAACAAAATCATAACTAATTAGTATTGAATATTTATGAAATATTATATCTATGTGTTTGTATAGTACTATATACCAAAATAATTGCAAAATATATTGTGTTTAGTATTTTGATTGTGTGAAAAACATCTTTTAGAATTCAAAAAATAATTATAACGAATGCGATATTTGCAAATTATCAAGGCCTCCCGCAGAAATTTTTCTCAGGGGAGGCTAGCGAAAAATAATACACTTACCATAAATTTTGTTTTTTATATCACATCGTAAAAAAATTATTTATTTATTTTAATATTGCAAGTGTCACCTTATCAGTTATCAGTCCTCCTTATCGCCCTCCAAGACGCTATATAAAATGCAAATAAATGCAATAAAAATTAAGTAATATCTTAATTAGCGGGGTTAGGTTAGGTTAGGTTGCCCTCTCCGCCCTCTCCTTGCGGGCGGCCTTGCAAATTATAACCTATTTTAAAACTCACCGACATTAGATTCATATTTTTTCCGTCGTGTGTTTATTAAGATGATAATATAGTAATTAATTATAGTCAATTTAAAATAATTAATAATTAAATATTTCTGAATATATACTCGTGTAAACCGAACACATTATGTGAACAGCAAAATATGAATATTTTATATTGATTTCTTACATGTCTAATTATGTATTAGTAAACACCGAACAGTTTGAATATAAATTTAAAAAATAATATTATTATTTTACTTGAAACCCATGCGATTACTTTATCTATCACTATCACTCACTTTTTATACATCAAATATATGTCAAAATAGATACTTCAGTTTATTTAAGCATATATGTATATATATACTACAAAACATAAATTATAGTATTTATATTATCATACCTATTTAATTTCATGATGACTAAAACTAGTTTAACTTATTAATTTTAAAATTAAAACCACAACTTTATTTTTTATAGAAGTCATATTATTAGGTTTAATCTAGGACTGTCAATTTATTTACCTACTTATTTAATGTTATTAAATTACAATACCTTAATTTATAGTTTACATTATATAGTAAGTACTTATACTATACAAGGATCGTAACTCGTTAAGTTATTTTTATTTTAATATTAAATTTTTAAATGAATCGAAAAACCGTACATATACCACAAGTAATAAACGACAACGTAATAAGTATACCAAGGTAATACCAAAATCGTACGAAAATCAAAATACAATTTAATTTTATAAATTTTTAATTAATGTTACGATTCTTTTTAAGTTATATTAAAACAATAAAACCACCTGGCCTATTCAATCATGAATCTGTTTTATTTTGTTTTTTACAAAACTAAATTATTTTAGTTTAAAATTTAAATCTTATCATTAAAATTCGTACAATTTAGTTAAAGTGATAATAATTGGTTAATCAAAAATATTGCTATGATTAAGTTTAATGTTTATTTGCGTAATTTCTAGGTGTGCTATTTATCTAACTTTGCACTTAAGCTAATACAATAGGACAAAAGTCCAACGTTGGCAAGTCTGTGACCTTCAGCTCATACAATAGTGTACGTCTATTTATAAAAGTTTATAATTTACCTAATGAATTATCTTGTAAGAATTGTAAAAAACGATCTCATCTTTTTGTATGAATATATTATTTTACACGAGTTCTGTTCCGAAAACGAGTTAACAATTGCCGTTAAACAGAAAACGGGCATCGCATAAAACAAAAAAACATCGCACGAAGATAATCGCTTAGTCTTATTATCAATACTATGTACCGAGAAATAATCGCGAATCGAAAATTTCATTAGTGGAGAATGATGAGCAGGCTGATCTTTCAGGCCCGATATAGTACCTATATTAAACTCGTATAATATAATAATATTTTAATTTAATTTAAATATATAGTATCTACATTCTACGTTATTATACTTAAACAACTGTTGTTGTTAGGTCCCGATCTTTGCTGTCACAGGACTACTGGTGGTTGGAAACGAAGGCGCGTATTGGATTTTCGTATAAAAGACGTGTCAAACTGGTTTTTTAATTTTATTATTATCATTTTTTTTTGTAGTTTTTTGTTTTTTTATTTTATAAGTGACACGCGGGCTTAGAAGAAAAAAAGGTTACCCAAACTCGTTCGCCTTATCGCGTAGAACGATCATCAGCTCAACCCCGAACCCTTTTGGGGTTAAAAAAAAACTTTCAAATATTATCACGATAATAAATAATAATAATTATTATTATTATATTACACGTGCACACCGAAGCGTTTACTGGGATAACTTAATAGTGTTATTTAGATTCGTAACGCAAGGATTATGACCATACACCAGGAACGGAATTTCATGAGTGCACCGTCTCACGTGATTAATTATTTTTCAATGTTAAAAATCTAAAACACATTAAGCTTATTTTGATTAATTTATATTATCTCTCACTTCATGTACATTTTATAATATTCAATAGTTAGTCATAATATTTCACGTATTTTATATTCTAATCAACTACGAGTTAACAACCAGTTTGAAAAAGGTTTGTCTAGGTGTTTGAACAAGGAATTACCTTTTTTTAAATTTTATTGTCATTTTTGGAATTTAATAAAACTGTAATTCTTAAAAATGAACTTATTAGTTTGAAACTTGAATTGGACAATAGATGCGTTTAATATGGAGTTTAAAAATTTTAGTAGTCATAGTTATATGTTTATTAACTGATGTATCGAATTATAGTAGGTACAATTTTTTTTATTTACCATGTCAATAATAACATTTGTTATATAATTAAAATAACATAAACTTTACATAATTTCATATTATAATTAATAATCCATTTAATTGATGTTGAAACTGTAGAAAATATTTTATGTATTGATCAAATATTTTGTATATTTGAATATTTGCTATCATATTCATTATTTATTATTTATAATAATTTTAATTTTATCACAAAAGAGATCATTGTTTATAGAAGACCGATTAAAAATAAACATGGATGTAGATATAATATACATTTCATAGTTTTATCATTCATATTTTAAGTTGTTTACTTCAATAATAATTGATCGATTTCAACAGTAAATATAAATTAACAACTAACAAGTGTAAGTGTAACCTTCTTAAACACACTAAATGTTTCACTGATTATTAATGAATCAAAATAAATAACTCACATTAATGTAATTTAAAACGTAAGAAGTTATAATCTAATATCATAGACGACTTGTTTCCTATTAAATTCGACTTTGAATTTTTTTTTTCTTATCTAATGCACATCGAAGTATAAATTAATTATATTTTCTTTGGATCTATATTTTATAGTAATAATAAAAGCAATAATTAAAATGACAATTATTCAACCTTAAGTTTAAATAATTATTTTTATTAAGGCATTCATATTTGAACAAATTCTTTAGTAAAATTAAAAAATTATTATATCTATCATAATTCAATTACATGTGATATTGGTTTGAAAACTAATATATTAGATACCATGATATATACACTGTTATCAACCATTAATGCGATTACAGAACTTTTAGTATATACAGACACTTAAGTCGTTTAATATTTCTTGCAACAATTAGGTATATAATGTAGGTGCAATTTACCTGCACTGAAATAAACTAAATTCATCCACTGAGCAATGAAAAAAGTTTTTGAGACCTATACATAGCCTGATTTATTATCTTCGTCTCGAAATCGAATAAAGGAGGCATGTATAGTCGTATAGACGGAAAGTGCATAAATTTAAATTAATATGCTCAACTAAAGCAAACGAAGAACGTTGAATGTTAAATGTTTTCGAGGATATAACCAAACATAATAATGATAATATAACGTCCAATCGATTCCCGATCAAACTCGTAATAAATTATTAGACGAAATTTTTAATTATTTTTATTACCTATTTACACTTTTACAAATATTAAATTATGTAGTTACGTACCTGTAGCTGCAATTGTGCGAGACTGATTTACACGTGTTGTAGCATTATTATAATATTATAGTTTATAATAATAAACATCGGACTACTAAAAAAAAATCCAAAAAGTGGCGCGACACAACTCAATAATTAATTATAAAAATATGTTTTTCGTGGATCTATGCACAGGTATTGTGTAAGTAGTGTTTTATGATTTATTTCGCGGGAAACTCGTTTGCGGCGGTATATTATAATATTATAGTGTTATTGTTATTTCGTATCTGTTAGCATTGTCATTATTAATTATTTTCACTAAACAGAAGTAGGTGCACTGTACAGAATATTTCGTCCGTCGACTACGCGACGAGCATTTGCAGTGGTTATTGTTTCAGATTTAAAATTGTGTTCGCATAATACTACGGTATAATGTGAGACGGAAACATGCTTTGCGCGTACCTATACTCATATCATATACTTTAATATTATAATAAATTGTTTATCGACGGAAAACACCGTCGTGAACTGATACCGACGATATGCCTCGCCACCGCTGAACATCCTATTCGGTGGGGGGATCCAAGTGTGGGGTTAAGGTCCACCAGTGTTCGGAGATGGGCGTTTGCGCGTACGCGTGTGCGTAGTGATAAGGTTTACGATTAGAAAAATAAAAATGTTATAAAGGTGAAAACATTGTGCTGACATAATATTATTATAACCTATGTGGTTATTAGGAAGGTATAGGTATATACTTTCGTCAGTCTCGTCTCGTCTCGTCTCTAATTAACGCGGCAACGAGCACGAGTACACAATAGGTGTGTACTGAACACAATTACGTAGGTATACCCGATATCACGTATACCACCTATTATACGTTACCGTGGATAACGATTATTATTTATAAGTTTATATAACACATATTATTTTATACTATAACATAGGTACATATTATTATCATTATTCTGCGCGGTACTTTAATACATTAATACCATGATTTAATATATCAAATTGAAAGATCGAACCTCTATTGGATCCATATAATAATATTATGATGTGACCTTAACGCACAGTGGTGTCGCCGGTTGGTTTTTTCGATATTATTCTGTTCCGGAGCAGCATTTTAATTATAACTCATACCTGTTTTACTCTAGCTTTGAAATTAGATTATCGACAAGTAAACGGCTGAAATGTGTTTTAGAGGTTAATATAAAGGGTTATTATATCTACCTAGTGTTATACCAGTCAACTATGTGAGTTATGTATAACCACTTTAATGGTTAATGATCTCTCCGTATATAATAAACATGTTATACATTTATACACATATTAATTATTGTTCATCACACTATTTTATCGTTATCGAATTTACCTTAAAAGTGCTTTTTAGTGTTTACATTTTAAATGGGTACCTACTACCTAGTTAGTATCAAAACAATAACTGAAAAATTAATCGAAAGAAGATAACATAACAATATTCATACATTTTATCCAAGTATATAAATAGATAGTGAATTAAATTAAATAAGAATTGTGCTAACAAGGTCGAAATAATATGTTATTATTATTATTATTATTATATTATGTAAGAACTATGAAGTTACTATTTAGAGATCATCGTTAATTAATTTTTCTAAATTATAATTATGTTTTTAATCATTGATAAAAAAAAAAAATTCAAAATGTTTACTTGTAATTTGTATATTTGTATACTTACAATAAATTATGAAGAAATTAATGATTTTTGTTATTATGTAAATAATTTAATAAGTTCAACAATAATCTCTTGTTTGAATATTATATTAACCTAGCCAGAGCATTGAAAATGAATATATTTTTTTAATCTCAAAAATTCAATGTTACTATACGAAATGGGTATTAATTTATTTATTTACTTAACTAATCAATTAATGGCTTAGAAATCTGAAATCATGTTTTTAATATATACAGGTATGGATAATAAGTAGAATATTTACTTAACGAACGACAAGATATGAATATTTAATTTGTTAACCACCAATTTGAGTTAGTCAAATGATCCATATTAAGTTTAAAACTATTAATTCGAATTTTTAAGACTTTAAATAACTGTTGAAATTAATTTGAAAATATACGTATAAATTTAATTTATTCCGATTACAATACATGTGTATATAAATGATGAAAATTAAAAATTATTTAAAATTCTAAACTGCTATTATCATTAAATTTGTTTTAATTTTTAAATATTTTATAGGTACAAATTCTATTAATCTATTTACTATATAATATGTTGTATTCTTATGTTGGTAGTATGTATATATATATATATATATATATATATATATATATATAAGTATAATCAAAATAATAAATAATAACTATTAGTTGCTAGTTACATAACATTATAACATTTTACAAAATATTGAAAATATTACCAAAATATTTTTTACTCGTGATAAATTATTTAATATTATAGCATTTAAATTTAAATATAAATTGAAAATACTTAGTACCTTCGTGAGTTATGATTTTAAGAAACTGATTACGTTCAATCATAATAATATATTACATTTGAAATATAAAATAAATCATGATTACAATATTATCTATGTACATTTTCAATTTTGTTTACAATTTTTTTACTAATAAGTTAAGAAGTAGGTTTTTAAGTTAAAATAATAGTTTAATGATTTTAAGTCGCACCTGGCATATTATTATATTTGTATTAATAGCCGCCAGCAAAAATAGACTACGTATGATATGTAGATAGTAAAAAAGTATGTGTGGGTATGGCTTGATCAAAAATAGAGCAAGTATATAATATAATAATAATAAAATTGATTTATTGTTTTGTTTTGTTTTGTTTAAACAATATAATTTTAGAGATCTTGATAGTTGATATAATTTTTATCTTAATATATATTATCCATAATGACAAATCATTTATAATGCATAATTTATGCTTCATCTTGTGTTAAAGTTTTAACGATAAGTTTCACGTGAACATTAGTATTAATTTTAAAATAATATAATAAATTATAACATAATGCTTTATTTTAAAGTATTTATCTTATAAATTAATGATTATGGTATAAGTTTATATTATAAATAGCTACTCTAGCTAGGAATTCCTTAAAAAAAAAAAAAATGGTATAAGTTTTAAATCGAATTTGTTTACACTGTCTACGAATAACTATGAACAATTTTAATACAATAATCAAACCTATTAAAATGGTCTACAGTAATAAGTAAACGAATGATTCGACTACATACAACTTTGGCTTGGAATTTGAAGAAAAATTAACTTTATGGTAAGTAAGTAACTATAATAATAAGTAGTGTTAGTGTAGCATGTATATAAAAATAATAATAATTATGATGTGATAATTTTGTACCGGTCGTAATAAAAAAATAATGTTGTTAACATCTTAAGGCTTTGATATTTCAATATTTGTTCATCATTAGAATAATACGTAGATAGTAGGTATATATTATAGGTAGTTGGCAAAAAAAAAAACTACTTATCTAACAACGGCATCAATTAATCTTCGTGTTAACGATGTTTATACATCAGTATTACGTTTAGTGCTGTTTTAAAAGAGTAGAGTAAATCGAATTTTGACGAAATAAATTTGAAAAATATATAATATAATTACTTGTTAAATGTTGATTACATGAATGTACCTATGGTTAAATAATCCGAAGCCAATTTCGTTCTAGTACCTGCCTATGAGTATATATTATAATAGTAGGTATATGGTGCATGTGGTATATATTTAATACATTTGTACACTTTTTAACACAGCATTATAGTGTTATGTACATATTATTATTATGCGTATAATACCGATGTGTATTATACTACATATGTATAGGTACCACCAAATGAATTCAGTAGATTAGATACGCCGATACGAATATTGTGTATACAAGGTGCCTGTAAAACAGCTTTTCTGATGCTATTAAAATGTAAATCGATTTCGATGATCGTGTGTCTGAAAGTAATATAGATCACAGATATGATCGGCTGGAAAAATTAAGATCGTTTCAAAACTATAAGCATAATAAAAGTATTTATACGATCGTGTTCCGATTTCAGAGATTTTCAATCGTTTGCCAATCAAACTTTGATTGTTGAGCCTCTGTTGCAGCTAACACCGGTAATCACAGTTTACCAGACGAGAGTAACAGAAAGCACACTTGCACACACATTCAATACTAAGTAAAACTATATAACTAACACTATAACAACTATTTTTATTCATTCCACGTGGCCCGTCGATAAATTTGTTTTTCAAGACGATTACCACTTATAACTCTTTTTTATACACGGCAAGTATAATATTTTAGGTAAAATGTCTTGTTGTCTATATTATCGGTTATTTTATGAAATAAAAGTATTATTAAAGTGGCATCTAATTTGCTAAACAGGTAAAAAAGTATTAAATCTGCTGTTGTACAACGATATTATAATCGTGCACTTTAAATTTTGGTAAAATCGTAAAAAAACCGTTGATTTCTAACTTGATGAATGTACGCAAACAGGTTTTTCAGAACAGTGCGTTATAAGTGTTATAACGTTGGGTCAACGAGAACACGCGCGTATGACTTAGTTTCCGTATAAAAATAATATTATATTATGTACGCTCTTCCGACGTATACCGTATGCAGGTACCTATATTAATAATTATTTTCCAAACAATACTACACGACGTACGTCGTACCTACGTGTATTACCTATTAAAATATGATTATTGGAGATAAGACGTAAAACCGTTCTTCAATGTACGGCGATTAAAATGAGATATTGCGTTTTCAGAGAAACCGTTCGTTGGGGAGGGGGGAGAAGAGAGTCTGATAGCAACAGGTGTGTAATTTTTAATAATAATATATCCGATATAGTTTGGAACTCGATAAAGAGTACTAAAAACCCACGCGCTCATTGAATGGGAGAGGAGGACTTGGCTACGGATCTCGTCCGCCGCGCCGGTATGAATGGATAGTGTCCGAGTCGCCCCCTCCCTGCCACCACGGCGATATATACGACGAGTGTGCTCTCTCACTCTGTCTCTCACTACTATATATTATATTATTATATTATTGTGTGGTCAGGTAAACGAGCGTAGGTAGGTGTGCCATTGATCACTTTGGTGGACAACCGAAAACGACTTCCCCCCGCACAAATTTCGTGGCGGCGAACATCGCGTCGTCGATCGCCGCACCGAGGACGGCTGTTGCAAAACAAAACGAAAATAATTCCACACACGACTATACACGAGACTTACTACTTAGTATGATACATTATAATATTATGGGTATGACGGCGATTGATTTACACGCATCATTATACGTCGTTTCGCTTAAAACAAAATACCGTACCATTGCGTAGGTTGTAACTTGTGTGTCTTGTCTAAAGGTATATCGAATCACTCACTGTAGGCCTAAGAAATTAACGCGAAACTAGCTTGCCGGCAATGAGCCTGTTTTAATTTTTAAAGTTTAAAACGAACTGTTCAGTATTATTGTAGTACGGTTATAAATATTGATAATATGTTCTTCGATCACGAACCCACGTATAATCAGATACGCGTGTATAATAATTTTGTAAGCGATTGAAATTATGTCGAAATCAATTTCAAAATAATTATTGTTTATTTTCGTTAATGTCTGAGATTCTTTAGTATGATGGTTATGATTTAATTTAATTTTTCTGCCGACAATTTGTCGAAAATGCTCTTTTCAATTCGTGCGGCTATCGTGATAGTTAAATAAAAATCAAGTCTCTATTTCGGCGCTTTTTTTTTGTGAAAAACAATTTCAATAAAACTTAAACGTAATAATTATATGTTGAATTAATCGTGGTTTAATAACTTAATTATATCGGATGAAATACATTAACCGCGTCGATTACAGTATTAAAAATAATGAACACCCGTTTACCGCACTAATTTAATATGGCGTTTAAAATTCTTTTTGACTGGACATATTATATTATTATACATGTATATGTTATTAGAAAACAAAAAAAAAATCAAAATAGTATACACGACGAACGATGATGGCTGTAGAATTGGTCAGACAAGGGTATTTTAATAATATCGTTGAAAAGTCATAAAAAACAAAAAAAAACAAGAACAATAATATTAATAATAATAATAATAATACGTTCACGGCCCTATTATAGCAGTTGTAACACCTACAATTTTATTTAACTACCCTACAACAACAATAACAACAAAAAGACCGGTATTTGTGAAATACGTCGTTTACCAAGATTTAAGAAAAGTTAGTCGTTGCTATTATATGTTAAAAATCAACGAAAATAATTTGATAATGGCTCGTGAAAATGTGCTTTTAATGCAAAATATCTATTGGTATTATTTCGTACATAATATAGGAGGAAACGTTAAGAAACTCATTGAAATCTTCGCGGGATACGTAAGTATTTCGTTTTTTGGCACAATTTGTATAAAAAAAATTATTAATTATTCGGATGTGTAATTAAAAATTATTGTGTATGTGTATCTGTTGGCTGTAGTGACGTACCTACTTGGGATTATGTTAGCCTAGGTACACGTTTATTCCTATTGATTCGTAGTTTTGAACGATTTTCAAACATATTCATAAAAATATATATAATGTTAAAATGTGTATTTATGTATATTATATATTATGAAGGAAAATTAGGATTGTAAAATAATAATGTATAATTTATTATTTAATTATAGGCATTCAAATGTGCCGTCAGTCACTCCCCCCTACTAGTTTATAATACTCCTCCTCAGGCATGTGTATTATAATAGTCTATTTTATATGGTTTATTAAAATATTAAAACAGATACAGTTAAACTAGTATAATATAAGTACCTAATGTAGCTGATTTTTTTTTTTACAATAAATGTTTATACCATGCGACGATTGGGACTATTCGGATTAAACGCGCAATCATATTGTAGGTATAAAATAATTTATTAATAGCGATGGACTGCCGTGAATAAACGAATAAAATTGTAATAAAAATATAGTAATAAGGTAATAAACCGTTTTCTAAAATGTGTATGTTTTAAAAATATATTATTGCTCTCATTTTTCAAAATATTTATCCACAAAGAGCTAATGTTTATACAAGGCGTTTTGTATATATACATATATAACTAGGTGTATAGCGTGTACAAATCAACAAATATATTCCCACGAAAATTTTAAATTTAAATACCAATACTTCTAGGGCATGTCCGTACTATTAATATATTAATAATTACGTAAAGAGATAATTTAAATTATTATCATATAACGAGAGGGTAGTATTCAAATAATTATAGAAAAAATTTAGCGATTTTATAGTGTGCATACATGCTATATATGTATTTAACAACGGAGGACGAACACGTATAAAATCCAAATAATAATAATAAACGAGAGTAAAATCGGAGCGAAAGAGAATGATGATCGGGTGGCGGTGGAGTAGGCGGCGGCGGTCCGGCTGATAGGAGAGCTGCGTGCTACACACACGTACCTACTACACTCGACAGTCATCAGACAGCATCCCGTAGTGCGCGCGATAGAAAACGTATGTAGTGTGCGTTCGGTGGTCTCGGTGTTCACGTGCGCCTCGTCGTCGTCGTCTTCATCGTTTCCGTTTCTCCATTCCTCACTATCTCTCTTTCTCTCTTTCTTTGATATATTTAACAACTCTATCTCTGTCTCTATATATATATATATATTTATATTTAATATCTCTTCCTCTCTCTCTCTCTCTCTCTGCTCTTCTCTCCAGACTCCAATCTGTACAAAACGCGTCACATTATATACTTGCACACACACATTTGGCCGCCACATGCCACGGCAGTGGTGACCCTTTGAAATCACACATACGCACTCGCACTAGCTCACAAACCCGCGTGCAATACACTGCCACTGTCGGCGAGCTGCAGCAGGACGTTTTAAAGGAACCGTTTTTGTTTTCACCCCGTCAGCGTTTTCGAAAAATAATGTGGTTTTTGTGACGACGTCCTTGTACACATACGTTAGCGCATCCGATTTTCCGGAAATGAAGCTGATGTCGATGTCGCCGCTTTCGCTGCTTCTGACCGCGGTCGTAGCCACCGCTGTGGTCACCGCTGTGCCCGACGTGACCATCCCCGTCGAACCTATCTACAATACGGGTGGCAATCAATGTTATGACGAATACAACAAACCTCAGGTAGGTACCCTGATTTTTTCTCAAATACTCGTCAGATATCGTATTATTATTATTACTACGATTACGTGATGTAATCACAATGTAGAACGTCGAATCACGCGACCCTATGTAGGTATATAATATATATTATATAGGTGTAGCAACCCTCACGCAGACGCGTCTAACTGAAGAGAAAAAAAAACATTTCGTAATTTGAACACTATACTCGTATAGATTTAAGTTTTTTTTTATAAATAACATACCTGGTAGATTGATGTAAAAACATATTATCGTGACGCTTGTCGTTGTCATCATCTGAGACCAACCCTTTTTCTTCCATACATTGATGGTTATCAATAATATATTAAGTTATACATGGTGTATATATTATATACGATTACGGTTAAACATGTAACGAAAAACTATGAACGATAGCGACGGTGCCAAAAACAATGAACCGTAAATGATATTTTTATTAAAACATTTTATCTAAATATTACTGGTTTTTTTTTTTTTTTTTATTATGCGAGTAACTAGAAAACCAAATCATGTTATATGCTTAAAATGTAAATGATTACGATGAGGATGTTTTAATTGTGGGCTAAACGCCCAAACGCATAAATAATAAGTTTATACAATTGTTTACTTGGACTATTCACGATTTTATTATTATCAATTACTTTCCATAGACATCTTACCAAGTTGGAAAATATTTAATAAATTTTGCACATTTTCTCACTACAAACTAACATCATCATCGTTATTCCGTTCTATTATGCGGTAATACCAATGTTTGCATATAGAGTAACCCTGTTGGTTTTCAAAATCTTTTGTTGCTCGACCTTTTTCTTTCGATCACGAATTCCATAGAAAACAAAACTCGGGCCCGAGGCGAAAGAATGTATTGTCTACAGTCTAAGAAATAGTCAGAGAATTGAAAAAAATTTTTTTTCCATTTGGGTCCATTGGTGATATGGTTAAGATGAACATTGGATTTCAGCGAGCATATAATAATGGCTCAAGGGCGTCAGGTTGTATTATATGTTATGTAAAGGAGAATAATTCAAAATTTCTGTAATATTTGAGCTTCAAAATATTCACTTATGATTTTTTTTTAACAATTCAATTTGTCGAATAATATATTTACTCATTATTGTCTTATTTAAAATATTCTATTATACATGCATTAATTTATTTAAAAAAATATATACTTTTAAATATTGAGAATTACATTGGTATAAATTGTAAATTACAATTTCAATTAGCCATACAATAAGTGGCATCACCTTATAATTTGTTATCAATTAATGTTCGTGGCTAGCTTAAAACACCAGTTGATAAATTTCTAAGAAATGAGTAATACATTGGCCGTATTAATACAACAGAATACATTTTGCGAGAGTTGCATTAAAAATTAATTCTGTATTTTATAAGCGATTTCATTATGCAACAGCCTTGTTTTATCTATATTATATGCTCTAAATATGTTGTATACTATATTAATATATTAGGTACTTTTGTTAGTAATTTTATTTCGTCCGATTAGTCAATGAAAATATTAAAACTCAGTCTAACACTTGATGTGTTAGCTGGTGTGTAATAAATAATAATTGAATTAAAAAATGATATTATTAAAGTGTATGGTGAGTATATGCAAAATTATTTTGTGATCATCACGTACATTTATGAGATTTTATCATGAGTATAATGTCTATATAATATGTTGTACTACCCACTTCCCACATACGAGTATATTGCTACTTTGATTACGTCTTTACGTGATCAAAATACCTAAATTCACTATTTTTCACTTTTCGGTTTAAAATTTATTGACGTTTGGTGTAATATTTTAACTGGTGCCTACATTAGTACAAAAACCTAAAACCCGTCAGTTGTTAATTATTATCTATCTGATAATCTTTAAATTTACATGAGAGAAATGGACTTTAAAAAGTAGTGAAAATTCAAAATAAAAACAAGATTGTTGGCTATATTACATTTCATGTACAATAATATAAATACCTATTGACTCATAAATTTGTCAAAATTCGTTTATTTTATCTGTATTAATACGTTTGGTTGATTTTATAAAATAAAAATAAAAAAAACTTATAATAATATATACTTATATATAGTATAAATACTAGTTCTGTATAAAAGTGTAATTATTATACACAGAAGATCATTTTTGTTTCATCAGTAAAGTCGTATAAGATATAACTATAATTTATAAATTTCCTCGTGATAAATTTATGTTTTCATCATCCTTGAGTTCGATTGGGATGTAAAATAACCGAGGTGTTTATATTATTTGAAAATATTATTAAGTTTTGTGCTACTCTGTGGTATAATACGTGTACGTCGTGTACAGCGTCGGCGTAGTGTGGTTTCGTGACATCTGTTTTGGGTCGAAGATAGTTTCTAGTCTAATTTTATAAACAGTAGCCGCCATGTTCACTGGACCCTTTTCCCTAGCACAATATTTTACTACAAAAAATATACACATACACAGAACTCGTTCGTTATAATATGTGTATATAGTTGCGCCGTAACAGCAAACTGATTGTATTGGTGTGTGGTGTATAATACGACCGACAGCAGAAGGATAAGAGTATAATCGTAAACGGCGTATTATATAAAAATAATTATTGAACGCGATAGGCCGACCGTAAAAAGACGACGGTGGACAGTGCGGCATTGCAGCAACAGTTTATACCGAGACGTGACAGCCCGTGAATACATTTACAGCACGAATGTCATTATTTATCCGTATTTTCTGGGGTAGATTTATCGTTTCTCATGAATTTACAGAAAGCGGCTGAGAATTTGTCGAAATCGTTAGGCACTTTTGACAGAAACGATAATGACGATAGAAATAATCATCGTATCATTTAAGGTAGTCGGAGGATTAGCAGACCGTTCGGTCGATTATTCGCGCCCGCGTCGGTCACAGGTTTCTGGTTGTTTTTGTGGAAAAAAAAAAATAATCGAATCGAACCGAACTGGTTGAAATTAATTTAAATTGCGTTTTTACGCGTCTCGGGACGTGAGAGGAGTGTTAATATTTAACAGTGAACTATATGCATGTATATGTATATGATGACTACCAACACGTGCGCGTATTTCGTATATAATAATAATAATAATAATATGGTGTAGTGCTATAGTCCCGCACGGTGTTTTCTTGTTGACGAAATTTGGAATGAATCTGAAAAACATAACGTCACAATAATATAATGTCCACCTTCTACCCCCCTCTCTCCCATATATCCAATACGTTATGTTCACTTCGACCATATATATTCCAACTATATATGCTCACGTGCGAGACTATATGCCAGTTATTTTTATTTTACACTCGTATAAGCATGATTATAGATATTACGATATCTATATTATACGCTTCATGTTTAGGTTATGGTTGCTACATATTTTTCTCTAAGTATATACATAAATCCATTTCTGGAAATCTATTCGTCCCGTCATATTGTCATCATAAAATTCTGAAACGATTAGACCCTTTGATCATATACCGCACCGGTATGTTTTCCGTAACATCGTGTGCGGTCATGTTATACAAACAAATCATTAGATATAGTTTTCTTTATAGATTAGAAATAATAATCATGTGATAATTTGGGCAATGTGGCTATAAGTATCGAAATAAAAAACATATATGCATATTATATATTATATAAATATATAAAAGTATAAAACAATCGTATTAGATGCGTTAATTGTATGATCATTTTTGTGTTCGTTTTTAATATAGCGGATATAAAAAGTAGTATAATGTACCTATATAGTTTTCAAGTTAAAATTAAATCTGTAAACTTAAATTATTATTTTTATACAATTCAAGTAATGATTTCTAGGAAGTAATTAGTTATTGATTTTGAAAGTACCTATGATGTTTTCAAATTAACAAAGCGTAGTTTTTTTTTTTAAACAAAAAATACATTATCAATACTAAAACTAAAATTATAAAAATAGTCCTCAATCTACTGAAATATTGTACAATTTTCCCTCTCGATGACAACTTATTTGCCATTTCAATGAGTTCTTTAAATTATGTTTCATTATCGATCAATAATTTATGTGCTACTGCAAATGTAATAAAATAAAATAAAGAATATAGTTAGACATTTCATCGCACAAAATAAAACATAATATAAAATTAATTTATAACTAAGGAGTAAATAGTAATATGTGTGAACAGGAGGTACACATATTAAATACCATTGATAATTAAAATTAAAATTTATTTTTAACTGAGACTAACCAATCACAACACATTTATCTAAGGCTCATCGCATAAATCATATTGGATTATTATTATTATAATTATTTCACGCATCAGAAAGCTATTTACTGATTTCTATTTTTTCGACAATTTACTTAAGTTGAATAGTGTGTACAAAAATATGATCTTCACTATAATTTAAGCCTTTATTTTCTAATTTAATAAATTAAATTTATCTATTGTAGTTTATAAGTGTATATAATTAAATATTAATGATGTTTTCCTATTTTTCATCATATAGATTTCAAGAAATAATAATAAAGTGACTGGATATATTTTGTACTTACATTTAAAAAAATGTAATAACATTATTTAACAGCTAAAAATATGACTACGAACCTGATTGAAAATGTTTTCCATAAAATGTTAGCATGATTTCGTACAATAATAAACTTTAATAGGTTTAAAAAAAAAAAACAACTAGTAAGTAGTAATATAAACGTGACTAAAATGGATCTTTCGTGAAAAAATATTATTCAATATTATGTCACACAATATTATTCCGTACTAGTTAAACAAATTAATGTTTACTTATCTATTGTTTATTTAGTATAAATTACATCGTATAATAGTCATTTATTATTCCTCGAATTACCATAATACCTAAGTACCTAAACTGCAGTATGCATGTTGCATTATTGCGTGTGTACCTACTGTTGTAATGGTCAAGTAAATCTGATGACGATACAAATTCACGAATTTGGCTAGCCGTCATGTGGTTTTTAAGACTACACTTGGTAACATAAACTCAGCAGAAAATAACAATAACAAATTTTTTTTCTTTGTTTCATTTTTGGTAGTGAAGTATTTTTTGTACGTTTGCTTGGTATGTTTACGCATTAATTGTTGGCTTCTAGGGACATACCTAAGTATTAAAGTTTAAGACTACTGGAATGATCACGGAGACAGTCACGATTATTTTATTGATAAGAATAAACATTGAAGCTATGAACCTACTCACGTATACAATTTAAACCTACCTATGTATAATATTATTTTTATTATAAAATAAATATTGATAATATTTTACTTTATCAATTAACATTAATGTAACTTATAAATTCCAAATATGAATACTCTACACATACAATATAATATTTTCTTCCTTGCAGTTCTCTTATTACATACAATACTACAGAATTCGTTTTGTTGACTCCTGTTTCCTAGAGTAAGCCAGTAAAATATACCTCTAGATAATGTTAAATTATCACACTACATTAAAAACATTTTTATATTATTTATTCAATAATGATAGTTATATATAAAAAAATTACACACTTAAATAAAAATATGTTCGTTGTGCGCATTGAGACTTGTTGAATTAGGTATTTTAAGAGGAAATAATTGGTGATTTTATACAAATGCATTTTACATAAAATTTAAAGATGAATATTAATAATAAAAAAAAAAAATATCAAAACGTTGTTAATAGATATGTGGCATCAAGAAGAATTCATTCAGTGCTGAAATAAAAAAAAAAAAATTAATCGTCCCACTCCTCTCATTGTTTAGTTTCAGATATATGAATGTATAAGTATAACTGTCAGATTGTGTATATCATAATCGTAAATGTACAAGATAATTTTGTTAAAGCTGAACACTAATTTTATAAAAAAAAAAAATTATTAACGTTTGTTTGTGTAAAAATTCGAAATTTCGAAGGAGTAGTTAATTAAAATTGCAACTCACTACAAATATTTATAGTTTGTTGAGTGAAGATATGAAGTAATGGAACAAATTTGTGGAGTATTCCTGCGCCATTAACTTCTTCACTCCGTTCATATTTTTTTAGAATCTTATAGATAACTAGTTAACTATGTATTCGTTTAAAATATGTGATATTGGGTTTCTAAAAATAAATTCTTCTTAGAATATGAAATTAAAAATATATGCTGTCATTTAAAAAATTTAAAAAAATAGATAAAAAATAAGAGTTATATTTTACTTCAAATAATATAAAACATAAAATTTCTATATACTTTAGGTAATGCTTTTCAAGAAAATTAGCGTTCACCTTTTACATAATAATCCTTTTTTTATGTATTAAAAGAGACCAATGATCAATGAGAGAGTAATGAGACGATGAGAGAAAGAAATTCTGTATTCATCGGTGGAAACTCGATCGTTTTTCTTCACTCGGGTACGACGGTGATGGGGTTTTTGGGACGAGGGTCTAGTATATGACAACAATATTCTTGTTACGACGTTGTATTATTATCTTGCATACGCATTGTAAGCGCAGATAATATAATAACGACATGCTCTGCAGAGGAGTGTACCTATAAATACTATATAGACATATAGTATATATATAAATGTATAATAAACCGAAATGACACATGTTTAATTCCGGTAGCCACGCGTATCTATATAATAATAATAATAATATAATATATAAATCCAGACCTGAATCCGGCAATTATTCACAGGTACACCGATAATAAAAACGTCCGACATCGTGCGCCTTCCATACATTATAATAATGTATCCTTGTCGGAAAGGTAGGGGAGTTACAACGTCTTATTGTAACGCTTTGCGACATTCCATTGGATTTTTCTTTCTTATCCACCACTTACGCTCTTCAGAACTTACCTCCCTGTGGTTTTCAATACAATGCTTTATTATAGCGATCTAAAATAATAGGCACATGTGCTCTCAAGTGTGACCGCGCGGAAGATCAATTCGTAATGAGCGAAAATATTATAGTATGCGACTGCAGTCCACAGGGCCAAAGCACATTAATTATAATAACAAACGATATTAATATTTGAATGTAGACTAATGGACTGTATATGCACGTTGCAGGTATGATATTTTAAATGAATTTGTTTCGACTGTAATAGTTGCACATACATATGTCCCATAAGCACATATGTAATACAGCTGCGATTGTCGCAGGAAATATATACTACACTTATTGCGAATCGCGATTGAAATAATTACGTACATTCGATGCGAGTCTGGACTAAGTGCTTAACCACCACACAATAATAACAAAACTTTATATACGTAGGAGCGATTAAAATAATATGTAAATCGTGTCTCATTCGAAATGTCCGCAGCTTTACATCAACTGTTCATTCCCGGGAGATACTTCTATACATTCATTATTATGTTTACCTATGTTAAACATTTGTAATTCGTTTCAAGATTAATAAGAAAAAAAAGTGCATAAATATATATATATATATATGTATATGTATATAGTATGTATGGTAAATTTTACGTTTATTAATGTAAATATTAGGTTAGCCACTTTAAAAAATATCTTTTTCTCCATCGACCGAGCTCAGGAAAATATATTTTAATCGTTAAGTAGTAAATAAAATGAATTGCGTATTAAACAATTAATAATATATTATAGTCTTCTTATTCTTAGGATTTGTCATCCATTAAAATCATCTCGTCACACATCTCATCACTGCTCGTATCTTTCAGTTTGGTTCTTTATTCAATGACTATCAATGTCTGATTAATAATACTATCCAACCTTTGTTATAATAATAAATTATTTTATTGTGAATTTAATTACTAATTAGTTTTAATAATAGTTAATAATTTATTGCATGGAAATTCTTTATGTATGTGTCAAGTGTTTTATCTCATAATTTACACGATGGTGATTTTCATTGTAGAGATGTATACCGGGCTTCGAAAATGCCGCGTTCGGATTAGAAGTAGAAGCAACCAACACGTGTGGCCAGTCCGGTCCAACTGAATTTTGTGTGCAGTCAGGCAGTCAAGTGACTAAGAAGA
Source organism: Melanaphis sacchari (assembly GCF_002803265.2). Taxonomy (NCBI): domain Eukaryota; kingdom Metazoa; phylum Arthropoda; class Insecta; order Hemiptera; family Aphididae; genus Melanaphis; species Melanaphis sacchari. The sequence goes on from NW_020270698.1 coordinate 121,481, forward strand.
CATGTGACGTGTGCACAGAATCATCACACTCGCCTTACTACATGACAGATTTCAGCAGTTACGCGAATCGAACGTGGTGGCAGTCGGAAACCATGTACGAGAACGTTCAATACCCAAACCAGGTCAACTTGACCCTGCATTTTGGTATGTGACACTTTACATTTTTCAACGTATGACATTATGTTTAAGTAGCCAATGTTTGAATAAGTAACCTATATTAAACATATATTCTTAATGATTGTATAATATGGTTGTAGGTAATCGATTAGTTTTAGAAATTAGAAATTTGGGGTAGATCATGTGTTTAAGAATAATATATTTGAAAGCTACATGGTTTATTGGCTAACAGTAGGAATTAATGTGAAAGCATTAAGCTTAAAATTATAAAAATCAAAAAAATCAGTATAGTTCATAATATATAAATAACTTTTTATACATATATCAACTAATAATTTATAATATTCAATAGCGATGATTTTTTTTCAATACAATATGCAGTGTAAAATTATCAACATTTATAGAATTATTTTTCTAAATTTCAATTTTTAAAATTCACGGCAGGTACCATGTATCAAATAAAATATGTATGAAAAAAATATACTTTAAATAATGTGTCTTAGTCAACATTTGATTTAATATTATTTTTTTAAATATAATTAATATTTAATGTAATTAAAATCATTACTTATAATCTTTTCTTACTGAAATTTGTATTTATTGACAGCTGGTATATTGACAAGAACAATTTTAAATTGTTGTCGGAATAGTAAAAAATTTTTTTTTTATTATCGGAACTAATGTTTGCTAAAATAATAAAATCTATGCGTTAATTACAATATGCCAAATCATGTAAAAATATATATTAATTAATTAAAGTATGATTAAATTACGTTTAGAATTTTATATGTAATTTTGTTGTTTTTATATAATTTAAAGAACATGTTTCTATGATCAAATTTAAAAAATATAACATTATCTGTTTTTATCTCATTGTTTTTGAGTAACTTAAATATCTGTATCTAATAAATATATAAAATAGCTATTGAAATACCATAAACATACTTAATAAAGATTTTTAATTTAATTATTAAAAAAATAACTTGTTAATAAATCGTTTTAAAATTTGATAGTAAGTAAGTTTAATTTAATTTTAAAAACAACTAAAAGTGCATTGAGAATGCTGAACGTAAATTTGAAATACATAAAAACGTAATAAATCGTACAAATCATATAAATAAATGCTAATATTATATTTAATCTATGACAATAGTTCTTATCGATTTTACGTAACTTTGTTTTAAAAATTAACTTTTATGATTTATATACGATAAGATATATTTTTTCTGACATTGATTTAAATGTATAAAGAGTTTAAAAGCTATTAACCGAATATAGACTCCCAACTGAGAGACGCATTTGCTTTATGTTTCAAAAGTAATTTTTGACAATTTGTTTAAACTTGTCGATTTATTTTCAGTTTTACATTTTTATAGAGTAGACATATTAAATTATCACCCATTCAATCTTTGAAAATAGATTTTAACGGATAGTATGTATTATAATTAGTTATAATTCATCGAAATTGTTATTACCATTGTCGTACAGTAATTTATCAGAATATCTTAAATTACATGTTTTTAATTAATTCTAATAACTCTTTCTGTTATTACCTATGTACATTTTGTTCTGTGTGTAAATGTAACTTAGATAACTGTTGTAGATAGGTTAACGGGGGCGGAATTTTATCATACTGTATTTAATGTGCAATTATCTCTATTTTATGCTTTGCACAACGTATTACGATGATGAGTGTCGAGTTTTATGTTTTTAATAGTGAGTGGTGTCTTAAAGCTTATAATTATTAGTATTTTTCTTATACCTATTAAGTAAATACTTACACTTCACTGTTTAGTCATTAAGTAATCTTATGTTTTCTGTTTATAATATTAACAGTAATGTGATGGGTATATTTTATTGTAGAAGGCGGACATTTGTAGGTTTTATAATTATTAGGTAGTGTTGTAAGTTGTAAATAAAGTTTAAAGACGAGTTAGAAAAACATTTTTTTAAATATTTTTATTAGAAATCATTTTAGTCTTAAAATCCAATAAAATAAAATGAAGTTGTAAAAAAATAAAATTATACGATGTGTAAGCGATATAAGCACATTCATTTTAAAATAATTATAGCACAATGCTGAAATTACTACAACTACAATATAAATTATTACTATCATAAGTTTATCATAATGCATAATATATAATATTCTCATTTTAAAATTAATCGTATTGATTTTTTTTTTTTGATGAGAAATCATTATAAATATTCTGTATATTATATCATAATATACTTAATATTGTGTATTTATTTGTATAGTACAATTTGAATCTTGAAAACAATTAAATCTGGGATGTAACAAAATTGTAGGTTATGCCTATTATTTCGGGTTCATAAAAGTCTTTTTAATTTTATGATGCTGTACTTCTTTAAGGATAGATCGCCGTGACGGATAAGATCAAAAATACTCGACTGCACGTTTATTTAATTATTTTGTCGGTCAGTGCATACGTAATAAATCCATCATAATAATATTATATTATTAGGTAAGTTGAATAAATAACAGCTCCTATCGATTTCCACGATGAACAATAATTACATGCTAGAGTTGACTTAATATTGATTATTATTTATCTGTCAGTCGGTTGAATGTTTCAAATTTGTTCGTGTTTGTTCTTCAGACGATTACAGTAAGACGTGAGCATAATGTTTTAAAACCGTTTAAACTACATTGGTAATTAGTTCTGTCTTCCAAAACCCCGAAAAAAAATATATACATATCTTGATTTATTAACAAATAATCTTTGTAATGTAATTTGTGTATAATTTACTGTTAATAATATTATCTCAGTATTTTTTCAATACATGATTATGTAATAAACACGTAACATCCCAAATATAAAACAGGTACCTAACTACATCATAAACTTAATATTATTGCAATCTTTTTAACTATCTTATTGTTTTTAAGAAAAATTATTTAAATAATATGGTAAATATTTGCAATGCATTCATACTGTATATTTGTACATCCTGTATAACTGAACTCGTGTTGAAAAAAAATAAAAAAACACCACATCCTATCCTATCGCAATACTACGTGGGTCGACCTTTCCGCTGATTATTTCATAGTTTTTATAATATAAATTATAAATATCAGAGTTTTACATCCTTCAGTAATATAAGCTTTCTAAGTTCTAATAGATTCATAGACCGACGAAAATTAATGTATACCCGTTAAACGTTAATTAGAGAAATTTGTGTGTGAATTTATCAAAATTAACAATCAACACATTATATATAATGGTTAGTTTATTTTGCGTTGTTTGTTTTATACATAACATACTTGGCGACTTTTGCAGAATAAAAATCGATTTAATTATATTGTTGTCGTTGAGTGATGAATAATAAGCTCACTCACTTGTGCTTTGATAACAGTTCACTTAAATCATTAAACTAGTATTAATATGCATTTTCTGAAAATAAATTATTTACTTGTTATTTTAAAAATTATAACCAATCATAACGTATAATTAAAATGATTATTTAGGTATTGATTTTTATTCGTTTTGCATCAGTAGGTTCTTATATACTTTAGTATATTCGTTAAAAATGTACTAAATTAAAATTTTTTTTTTTTTTAGTTTCATATTTGTTATTTTATAGAATAACGTAAATAATTTAAATAATTCAGTTAAAGTGTTTTTGGTCACCAAAGAATTATTATATTCCACGATAAAAAGAGCTTCGTGCTCAGATAACAGCTGAAACAGGAAATAACGAAACGATGACCTCTGTACTTCCATTGATACCAATGGCAATAGAATTTATAAAGTACTTTTAAAAACACGTGGTTGCTATAATATTGTCCTATTTTCAATTTTAATAATTACAAGTATGAACAATTATTGAATATAATATATCGTTAGGTTAATTAACTGATTCCTTAAAACTCTTACAGTTCATACTACACACACAAAAAAAAAAAAAAATACATTTTATTAAGTTTTTTAAAATTTAGAAACTACAATGACAGCTAAAAATACCTTTTTACTCTTATACATATTGTTGAAATATTTTATTATTAAATAGTGAGATTTAAATAGTTGTATATATTTTATGAAGATTTACTGTTAATTGATTTTTGTTAATTATTATTATTTATACCACTCATCAATCTACCATTAATCATTTTTTGACGATTGTCGTTGATTATTTTTTTAACAAATGTATAGCATCAAGTAGGATTTATACATTGCAAAATGATTATGTCTATTTAAAAACATGTTAACGAGCAATTACTGTGGTACTTATGAATAATGATGGTATCGATAAAAAATAATAACTTTTTTCATGTTATTTATACAGTTATGCGTATAACATTAATCGGCTCTATATACACTAATTTTTGAACGAAAACAGACTGTTAATTTATTGTTTAATATAATTCGGATCTAGTCAAGCCAGACAAATAAATAAAAATACGTTAGGGCGTTTGTCATTTCCCGTAGGATGAACAGAAACAGTTTTTTGTCATCTCCCACGCATAATTTGAATAAAGTAAACTCCACCTTTCGCTAACTACGTTTTAAATTATTGTCCTATAATTCGTTTATTCAGTTAATATTAATTATATTTGATAATATGAGTATATATTTCTACTGATTTTACTATTGTAAATAGCCCGATATTAGTTGGAGATTGTACTCAGTTTTATTAAAGTTAAATTGTATTCATAGTCAATGTAATCACTGATAATCAAATAAAATATTTTTATCGATTTTTCGTTTGAAAAATTGATATGTCAAGTCTTACTTAAACACTCAAATGTTCAAAAAATGATATACTTTAATATTTTATAATATGGTATATCATTTTTTATCGTTGATATTAAATATTTAGTACAGGTTTGAAAATTTACGACGATCTAATCGTTGTTGTTTTTCATTTTTTATAGTAAATTTTTATTGTACACAATTATGGCACTGTTTAATTTATCATAAAATAATCATATTACCCAGGTAATAATAATTTATAAACTTATCACGCATAAATCAGAATAATTTTTCTATGATAAACGGTAGTAATAACATATTTCTTGGTTGACAAAGACATTTGTCGGCTCTACACAAAGAAGCACCGATATTATATTTTTTTTATATACGATTTTATTTAGGTGCGTTTTATATTTCTGTGGAACGTCGGCAAAGAGTTGAAGCACATTGCGTATACACAGTGTTTCAATGGATAATGTTGTTTATATATATATTTTTTTTAATTGAAATTGTTTTACATTCACATTCGAATAGCTGAACGAAACATAAAAATACATTAATTTTGTTCGATTATTGCAAATGGAACAATTAACATTCAGTTTTTTGTTGTTTTTATTAACCTAATATCTATGATGTAGTTATCGATATCTTCAGATTTTGAGGAATAATTGAACACTCTGTAGATCCAAGTACGTACGCGCAATAATATGTAAATATGTAAATGCATTTGGGTTGTATATCGGATATTTTAATGTCGTGAGTAAAATTGCATACACCAACCGTATCTAACCGGCATAATATGCTGTTGTCAACGGTATTATTATTTTTATAGACACGATTCAAATAACATTCAAACACATTTTATATGCATGATAACAATGATAATATCGAAAACTACATTTTTCCATAATCATTAAATTGATATTACGAAACTTTTGTTTAAAATTACTGAAATAGTAACTTGCGTGTAGATGTACATGACTTCGGTAAAATTTTTATTACCTATGATTTAGTTTGCACAATCGAAATTAAATTAAATTTAAAATGTGTCTGTAGAATGAAAATAGATAAATTTCAATGACAGATGTATACTACAAAAACGTTGAATAAGTACAATTTATTGGGTTATATTTTATAATCAGTTGTAGATAATAAATAAAAATTATATTGATAAGTTTTAACTTTGAAAATCAGTTGATAAATGGTTAAGTATTTAAATATGTTTATTTATAGTAATAATTCTCAAAAATAAGATTAGCATACTGTTTATTATTTTTATCTTGGTAACTGTGCTACATCATTAACATAATAATTGATAATAAAACATTAAAATTAAGAAAAAATAACAATAATATTAACCTGGAATAGGTACTTAGAGTATTCCAATTATTAGTTTTTGCTGAGCTATAGAGCTTAGCAACCTCGTACAATGACGATAACGTATTAAAAAATATTATTTACAGTATTTATTTTATAAGCTATTGATTCGGATGTACACATTCATGCTGTGATCAATAACAGATAAAGTGCAGTATTGCACAGAGTACTTACTTTCGAAACACTATTTTTGCCCAACAAATAATTATTTGCTCCGAACATAATTTTAATTTTAATATTAAAAATCAAAATCAATTTAAATATTTAGCTATTAAGCCAGTTTATCAAACATAAGTAACGTTTTCAGGTAGGGTACAAAAAAAAAAAAACCATCGGTAATTAACTAATTAAGTATTGCCATCGCTATAAACCTACATGACGTTGAGTTTGTTTGATTTTTAGCTACTGGTTGCAAATACTGAAATTATTTATGAACATTTTAAATATATTGATACATAATAGATCTCTTAGATAAAACCATATTAGACATCCGATGGCCCAGTTGTTCTAGCGAATCATGAATTTAGTAGTTTCACAACATTAATCGTTACATATTTTTAACAGACAACTCTTGGAAAGAAACAAATTTAATAAAGCTTTCGTTTTTTCTTGTTTAATTAGGTAAAGCATTCGATATCACGTACATTCGACTTCTGTTTTACTCACCGAGGCCCGAGAGTTTTGCTATTTATAAAAAAAGTACAGAAGATGGACCGTGGATACCGTATCAGTTCTATAGGTAAGTGAACTTAAATCGGTAGATATGAAGATCAATTGTTAAATTACTAAACTTGATTTATATAAAAAAAAAATAATAATAATAACTATTTTGTGTTAAATAATGGACAACATGTTAAGGTCTACGAAACATACAATTTTAATACATCACAATTATTTTATTGTATTCTTAATAATTTATGATTTTTGATGTTATTATTATTGCTGTTAAGTGTTTGACCTTAAGCTATACATGATAATATTGTGTTCATTTTTCTCAGCCAGAATGCATAATAAGAGGTTTTTAAAAAAAAGAAACAAATTAAAGTTTTACGCTACAACTCATTTGCGTTGACTGTTTAAATTATCTATACGTATAATTATTTACCTTGTATATAATCGATCGTTTTTTGTTTTGCTTTTAGTGGGAGTTGTAGAGACACCTACGGATTGCCAGACTTGAATTACATCCGTCTTGGTGAACAAGAGACCAGAGCGTTCTGTACTTCCGAGTTTTCAGATATTTCACCATTGACGGGAGGAAGTGTACCATTTTCTACACTAGAAGGTAGACCATCGGCTAAATATTATGATTCGAAATCGGAATTTTGGGTATGATCAACTATATTATGTCGTTTTTAAATATGTAATAACTTATAAATTATAATGAATAGTGTTATAAAATAAAATAATTTATAGATTTAAATTATGCATAATATAATCTTACAATTTAATTGAATGTTAGTATTATAAGATTAAATTACAAATTAAATAAAATCAGTATTATCATAATAGTTTAATAAAGTTGATTCAAAATTCTCTTAACAACATTTTTTATAAGAAACTGATTTTATATTAAATGCAGGCAACTAATCGTGCTTAGCTAAAGTTACATTTTTAATTTTTTAAATATTTTATTGAAATTGCCTATACCAAACTCCTTAACATATCATTTTATAATATTATAATCAATTATGATATTATGTGCCCTGAAATAACTATTGAATGTTATTTTTTATCATTTTTTTTATTATAAAAAAAATATATAATGTATAAAATAATGTTATATTATGTATTTTATATTTATAAAATATTTTCTATTTTAACCATGTACTATTTTAATGGTCAAAGTCAATTAATTAAACATTAAAATAAGATGTTTACAAATTTGTATTAAAATATTTTTATAAATAACACTGTTCATGAATATTATCGAGAAATCATTTGTTGTATCAACTTGTTCTTATCGAGTTGCAATAACGGTCCTGCAGGATATCGTTTATTTTATGAGTGCTTATACATTCTTTATATATTGTTTATATATTGTTGTAAGTATATTGTTTTATCGAATTTATATTTTAGGATTGGGTAACCGCAACAGATGTTCGTATTACGTTAGACCGTTTAAATACATTTGGTGACGAAGTATTTGGTGATCCTCAAGTATTAAAGTCATATTTCTACGCTATTGCTGATTTTGCTGTTGGAGCCAGGTGAAGAAGAATAATAATTATATAAATAAATTAAAAATATCACCTTGTAATTAAATCGTAAAGTTATTGGTTATCTTATTTTTAATTATTCGGTTTTTGAAGTTTTAAATAATTTCATTATACATTTTTAATTTTTAAACAGAAAAACAGTCAATTACGTAAATTTTAATTTATTTTTAAGAAAATCATACCATTTAATTCACCTAATGATTAGTGAGTTAATAATTTAAATTTTTGTTTTAACGATTCACGGTGTTGGTAAACAGTTGTTTGATCTTGACAATAAAAAAAAGGTTAACATAATTTTTAATTTTTAATTTTTTTTGTAATAGATGTAAGTGTAATGGACACGCCAGTGAATGTGTAAAAAGTACATCCATCAATGGCACATCCAGAAGAGTATGTCGGTGCGAACACAATACGGCGGGACCCGACTGCAACGAGTGTTTGCCATTCTTTAATGATGCGCCGTGGAGCAGAGCGACTGCATTAAATGCACACGAGTGTAAAGGTAATTGCATGCATGTCACATTTTTAGTTATGACGCTAGAGAGCGCTACCAATACATACCGGCTATGTACAACAATAACTTCAAATAACCAATAATTTATTTTGTTCCCCAGTCCTTCAACATCACCCAATATGTAATTTATTGTGATAAGTTTAGTGTGGTTTGAATTATTATTAAACAACCATGAGCTGAGAACATGACTAGTTTTCCTTTAAAAGAGCAAAATTGGAATTATTTAATTGTCACGTGAATTTATTATTGCGGAAAGACTAAATATCATCGTAAAATTATGTATATTTTAGTATGATTATTGTAAAAATATTGATGTGTAATAATGGATGTATTCAAAAATCAAATCAACCGATAATAAGTCAAAAATTGCTGAAATTTTTTTTTTTGAAAGATATTCGTCATTAAGCATTGCAGGAAATACAGGTTATCAGTTAGCTTATATTTATTTTTATCATACAATTTTAAAGGTAATCTGTTTATTCATAGTACCAAGACGTTTCATTCACCTATTCAATAATAATTGTTGATGTTTCTACTTGCAACTTTATGCTCGAACTCATTAATTTTATTACTAGTATTTTTGATTATTGAATAACTGTTGTTTTTATTCGCAATAATTATAAGCTTAATTAGGTATAAACTACTATAAAGTTAATCGGATTTCATTGCACTTAACATCCTCCATTTTTGATTGAAGTGATGGCAGTAGCTTGTTAGGCTCATGCCAATTACACAATACATATTATTTTATATGGCTTTCATTTTATTATTTTTTCTTATTGTTCTCGAGGCAGTAATGTTTACTTTATTATTATTATATTTATATAGTATAATTATATATATATTAATATTATTGGTTTGATATTTTTTCGTTAAGCTTTCTATTACAATGTACCGTTGACTGATCAAATTGTGGTAATTTTTTTGAGTACCTTTAAAATTAAATCGAATCAGTACATTTTATTCAGTTGAGTCATTTTAATTTCTGTATTTATTTATTTAAATTATTCAAACATCATTATTTTTATACTCATTAACTTATTAAAAAAATGTATATTGCATTATTTTACAAATTATGTCGAACAGGTGTATAAAGCATTTTATAAGACCTTGTTTATATGTACGAGATAATTTATTACATTTTATTCGATGTGTTTTAGGTAATTGAGAAATTTTTAGTGTAACAAAAAAAAAAAAAAAAACCGACAAATTGCTGTGATTTACTTAGAAGGCTAATGTAAAACCGGTTCATTATTTAAATATATCTAACACAATTGAGTGTAATTTATGTATTGCAATCTAAACAATAACAGCGTTGATAGATACTCTCAGAATTCGTGTGTGACGAAGGCGTGACAAAGATTGCTGTCTCTCGTCTACATGGCCGGTACATGATACATACAAAGAATAATAAACTGCTTTTCGCCGATGAACTGCTTTTTGTCGTGTCTGTTCCGAAAAAAAAAAACACTCGCGAGACATGGATACCAGTCATTCTTGTGATTAATGCTACACCAACACGTGTTTATTAATATGAGATTATGTATATTTTATGCATGTTACTTACATAATGTATAAGTAGTAGATTTTTTGAAGTGTGTGACAAAATTGTTGGGTACGTCCATTTTTCGATAAAAATCCAAAATAGGTACGTGCTTTAATTTCATACATATATGTTATTGGTATTATTATATTTTTGTAGTAAGAACGTTTTTCGCTATTCTGATTGTGTACTTCTATAATATGTTGTTATTAGCGAAATATGGAACTAGTATTATACATTTTATATTTGTATCATAAAAATTATCAAGAAAAACTTAAAACATTAAATATTAAAAATCGCATTACATATTTAGACACAAAGCTGTTTCGATGTATCATGAATATTGTAAAAAAAGCAAATTAAGAGTTAAAAAAAAAAAAAAAAATCTATTACAATAATTACCTACAGTAATATTTTTTTCGCGGTTTTGTGTAAATGGTTATTTCTTTGATAATTAAATAATATTGTTTTTACGAACGATCAATATAGAACGGTGTTACTAACATTATTATTAACAAAACTGCAGCACCTGAAACCGGGTTATTAGTCTAAAGCATGACGATAGGGTGCGTGTCTCATTTGCAAAAATACGCCTCTCCCCACTCTCGAACGAAATATTATTGACTTTTACGTATAGTACCTATAGCATGTAATAGTAAACATCATACCGCAGTGTTTATACTGTATAGGAATGGGGCGATAACGGTCGCACGTGATGAGAAATAGTGAAAATATGGTTGATATCCTTGGTCAATGCTGTTCGTCAGCGCCGCTGTCATTGGTACAAGTATGATATATAGGTATTAATAGATAAGTAGATATAGGATATACCTACATTTTCACGTTGTGTAGATAGGTACCTTATACACGCCGCGGCCGGGTATCGTCGTTGTCGTTGTCCTCGTCGTCAGTAACCCCGTTATGTTGTGTTCTTCATCTGGTATACCGCCGTCGTATACGCACGCGGATACGGTGTGCCGGCAGAAGGGGAGTTAAGTGTAAGAAAAAAAAATTGTGAAAAAAAAAATTGCAAACAGGTCTAAATGAAAACGGTACGAAAACAGAGTATACGTATACGATGGAATTAAAAGAGACTGGTTGCCGAATATGGTGCAGTTGCAATGGTTTCTCAGAACGACGACGTAGCTCCGTACTGTGCATTTGTGTGCATGTACCTATACATGTGCGTGTGTGTACTTGTGCGTATTATATATATATATGTATACGCGGTACGCGTTTATCGTGACAAAACGGACATGCCATCGCGTACGGGACCTGATTGGAGAGAAGTCAGGATTTCCACAGGAATTTCTTCTCCAAGGTCCTGGATGACACTTTGTCTTCAATATTACATACCTATGTATATATAATACGGAACGGGCGTTACGGTTTTGTCGAGTCGTCTAACGCAACAAATTACATCGATGCATTTTGTCGACGTTTTTGTATACTTTGTAATTTGTATGTACGTATATAATATGATAACATTGATAACACTATAGGTACATGATATTATACTGTCGTTCGAATATATTTATAATTTATTATTTAGTTACGCCTATATGTATAATATTACTGCGGTTGTCGAATAAAATAAAATTCTTGAGAGTTATACAGTTCAGTCTCAGATTTTTAATTATATTTATGACTGCAAAATTCCCTCTGATGTATCAAATTGAGTTCGATAAAACAGCTTTAATAGTGTTGGTATTGGATTGTCGTATTTTTGTATCAATATACCTACGTCATATTTTATTATTAACGATATTTTATAAGTATAATCCGAGATGACATGACTATTTTTATAATGTAATAATAATCAGACAGTAATATAGTCGACCGTGGGTACTTGGAGCATTATTTGATAATACTACTACTAATGATAAAATATAATATAAATTTATTTAATTAGTTATTAATATTTATACTCTACTATAATATTGTATTTGATATATTTGTATTCTGGTATGCATAATAGTTTATACAATTGGAAAGAAATTGTTTTTTTTTTTTATTTTTACTATTTTTTTGACTCGATTAAGTATTACTTTTTGCACTCAATTACATTATTTGATGGACCAAATTTGAATTAAATTAAGTCCACGCAGAACTCGACTGTAATACGTTTAAGTATTGTAATTTGCGTCGAGTCTGTTTTTCATGTTCATTTTATACACCGCTGAGTAGGTACCGACTTGTTTAAGTACATTACAGGTACTATAATCTTTTGTGTTTTCATTTTGAAATGTGTTATTGCAAATTTGCATAGTATAATAATAATTGATTACTTGTTGAAACATCATCTTAACAAAGTTTTTTCTATCCATGTCCAAAAACCTTAAACATCAACTTTGTTAAGTGGATATAGCTAGGAAAGGCTGCTGTTAGTATTTTTCGTGATTGATATCTAATCTTCTATTTCCATAAAACAGTTTTCTACATAGAATGTGTATAAGTGCTTGTCATGTTTTCTGATCTACATAAACTATGAACGATTCGATTCCAATACTTCCATATAAGGCATTGCATAGATATATATATAATATGATGGTTTCCATTGAAAATATTGAGGCGAATCCTGTAAGTCTTATCAGCATACGATTTTTACATGACAATAACATACGAGTTAGGTAGATATAAAACTATAAAATGTTTATACTGCAAACACACGTGCACATTTTTTCATTGTTCGTTTCACACAACACTTCAAGTCACTTATTCCGCGGCTCATACTAATAGATGTTACGCTCGGCATGACTGTAATATAATATTATTTCGTCCATATTATTATAGAGAATGTATAAGTACTCATAAAATAAACGATATCCTACAGGACCGTTATTGCAACTCGATAAGAACAAGTTGATATAAAAAATGATTTATCGATAATATTCATGAACAGTGTTATTGGAATAATTCCAAAATACCGGAAAAAGTTTTACCGCAGTCGTTCAGGTACATAAAATGTTTCTCCCGCCATTACCTCCCCGCAGAATAGTGTCTTCGTGTATGCCTTACACCCATGAATAATAAAATTATGTTATAAGACCATTATATCGAGCTCGATTGAAATCCCCAGGCGAATCTGTTGATATAAATAGGTTTACGTCCGACCATGTGCGCGCGCGCAATGTGCGGAAGTACACCCCGTTATTAATAATAATATGCATAATAGTTTATAGTTAAATACATATACGTATTATAATATTATACATTATAAATATATTGTATATGAAGAGATGGCGTATGGTATTCATTTACTACAGCCATAATAATATCCGCAACATTCTTTCGTGACACTATTTTTTCATGAAAAACGTATCGATTGCACATTTAAGGTGTCCCAGCCGTAGGTCATCACGACGTTTAAATAACCGTAGTAAGCCTATGTTTATCGTTCTTATTGCCCAATTTATAATGCTCATTGCTCACCATCTCCGCGGATCTAATATACGAATAATAATTGTATGATAAATGGCGAAGTAATGTGATACCTTACACGAACGGCTGTAAGTTTAGTTATGACGTGGTTAGTGTTTTTGAACTACGGCGAGTCTGTTGCAGCTGGTCTCGAAGTGTAGTTTTGAATATGTGTAAGATTTATTATTTGTATTTTATATTTATACTAGGTAAGTATGAAAAAAAAACCCGTGGTTTTTACGCATTACGTCTTATGCGCGCAATTGAAAATAAAATCTATTGGTAAAGAATAATAATTATAGGCAATGCGATCACAGTGCTACGTACTCTGTGAGCTACATTGGAATTACTTACAAGATAGTTTATCGTATCTATCTCAATCACTGTGATCTTGTCAGTTGTCGTAGTCGTAAATCAATGAGTTGTCTAAATCTATCTTTATCTTGTTAAAATAAATATAATATTATATTTTAGATAATTTTGTAGGAATTAACTTATTATTGATATTTCAGAAATCGCTAAGTGCCTAAAATTATTGTGAATTTAATTTGTTTTCAATAACTTTTTCGTCATTTAATTTTTAAGTTTCCAAACCTCTCAAATCCAATTCACACAATTTTTATTACTTTTTTCAATGATTATTTAACAATAATTTTCTGGTTTCATCTTAGAATTTTACTTATCGGGTAACGATATTACTATTTACCTTCTTATTAAATTCTATTATTTATTATTTTTTATTATTTTATACACTATGTATCATATATTATTAGGTATATATATCCAACTTTTATCTGACTTCAGTCGTAGTTTTGGTTTAATAGGGACTAATATTGTCAATTTAGTCGAATATAATTATATAGTCCAATAAATATTAGTCCATAAGACTAACTTAACGTTATATACGTTAGTTTATATTAGTTATATACGTAATAAATATACAATATACTTGGAGAAAAAAAATTCATTTTATGGACTAAATTGAATTTCCATATTTCATGATATTTTCTTATACCTACGGTATAATAATAATTCCACGCCTAAGTACTTATAAATAATATTATATGACGTTTATGTATTGATGGTTCAAAGGATATAAAACATTAATTGACATATTTGATCGAGAATTTCGTTTTCGACTAAAGTACTTAAACTATATTTAACTTTCTTTTTTGTTACCCACGCAGAGAAATATGCGTATTATTCAAACGGGTTTTTACTTTCCGGGATTGAAATGCGTACCTCGTGCAACATTTTTTTTTCTATATTTCATTTTGTTTCCAAAACGTAAAAATACTACTGTAACGCAATACATGGATAATATATATAATAACGAGCGTTACGTACAATCGAATGTCTAAAGATTTATTTTTAAATGCATTGTGCCCTTCAGTACGCAGAGACTCTAGCTCGGCGCATTCCGTATTTGGAGAAACAGCTTGTCAGAGAAGTGCTGTCGATAAGCGTTTCGGTATTGAAAAAGAAAGAAAATATGTACCTATGGGTAGACGTATGTACCGCGCGGTGCTTTCTCGATTATTCATTCCGGGGTTACCTGCAGCATGCGTCAACCATTATTGTAAATCGGGTTTTAATTAGTGACGACTATATGATGTGCATTTTTTTTTTTTTATTCCCTAAAGCCGAATCGGCAAACGGAACATGTGTAACGCGCATTTTGTTATTTTTTTATTTTTTTTTTGTTAGTATATACGCGTTTCGTTAAATATATCATTATTGCAGTAATATAATAACATATATAAGTCTTCAAAGCGCTTAATTTATCATCGCGAAACGCAAACGATTTTCATCGTTGACTCATGAGTCAACGCTCCTTTGCGGAACACATTTTATATTTCCTATAATTGTAGTTATCATCTCTTGTCTAGACACATGTGTCGAGTAGTCACTCTGTCGTTTATTCGGTTTTTGAGACTCGACCGACGATCGTTTAAATGTACGCGAATCAAAAGCGTTGTAGGTAGTGATTAATCATGAATTTATCTGTATACAAGCGATGGCAGTACACGAATAAATCATAGTAATAACACGCGGTAAACGAAACTCCTGGTATTGAATATCAATAAAATATTTTGACAGTTATACCTGTCGTGTACCTACGTGTTAATGTAATACCGGTAGGACTGTAAAGTGCATACGCATCATCATACAACGTGGGTGTAGATAATAAAATGATTTCTCTATACGACTAAATACACGTTACCGCTTGTTAAATTATTTTTTGAAAACACTGTCCTAACTCTCGTTTATAGCGTTTCAATCTGTCATTATTCATTGTTAATATTGTTTCGCGGTATTCATGTTTTTTGTTTCGTCTGACCTACACCATATTTTTGTATTGCCAAACACGTACAAAAAATATTCCAGGACTCCAGCATTTATGGTAAAACGATATAATCGACATTTTTAGCGTACCAAACAGTTAAACAAGAGTAGGTACATATTATGTTTTAAATTATGTTGTATCAATTTGCAAAAATTCTATAGATTGTATTAATGTGTGTATAATAGAGATTATATTTATGCAGGTTGGTATACGCTGCAACGATAATATTTCTGTTTGAATAATATTATGTCAAAGGTCGTACGTGTCGTATTGAATTGCAACTACTTAAATGTTGCAACAATAATACCCTAATATAGATACAATATGCAGGTTTCTCGACGAAAGAATATTATAATATTATAATTATTATAGCTTTCATGATAATAAATTACCATTATATTCTATAATTATTTGAGTGTTGTAAAAAAAGTAATTATAATTTCCAAATAGTGGGCATTAACTAGTTAAAAAATTAATTTAATTTTGACTTTTTAACTTAATTAGTGTAATTGACTGTTGAAATAACTTAAACATTTTCAGTTGATTTTAAAATAATTTATCAATTTAAAAATGTTTTGTAAATTGTTGGTTTTAATACATTTATATGTATTACTATACTTACGGTTTTAAATAAAAAATAATACTTTAATATTATAATAATAGCAATACTAGTAATGTTCTATTTCTTGATAAAATAATTTTATATAGTTTATAGATAAACATAAATACTCCTTTTGATCCATGTATGAATTGAAAAAAGTGAATTAACTTTGTTATAAATTGAGTTGAGTTTATATTATTTTTTTTTCATGATATTAACTTTAAATATGGCGACTTTAATTTATAATTTGTTAATTATTAACTTCGTTTTATTAAACGATCTTATGTTCGCATGTCTTAATTTAACTTGAGTAAATTATTTTTATTAAATTTCTACTTTTAATAGTTTCCGTGTTCTACATTATTTGTTGAGAATATTTTTACATGTTTGAGATGAGAAAAACTAAAAAAATACAATTATTATTTATCTCGGTGTCGCTTTCTAGGGAACTTTAAAGCAAGTAAAATCCATTGCAGCCACCGGTCGTCACGTTAATTAATTCCTGCAAAGTAGGTAACGGTTTATCGAAATGCGTATTGTGGCCCGTGGCCAAACGGCGCATTAAATAAGAATCCAAAGGGTCGTCAAGTGCGCTCGTTCGGTTTTTTTGAAAGTATCCCCCGGTTCAGGTATGCTTACGCGTACACACACACACATACACATACACATTCACGGGCGTCTGTACACCACCGAACACACTACCTGGTGCCGACACATAGATAACCAGTCTTCGCATCCACGGGCTAGCGTCAGCTCGTGTCTTGGTGCACTATCGCTCGTCGCATACCGAATCCGCGATTTTAGTTGCGCGTGTCTTACGTCGTAGAGTTTATTTTTTCGTTGTCGATCGTAGAGTTGTTCATTTACCGTGTCCGGTGTGGCGTCGTAATATTTATCATAATAACATCTATATATGTCACGATTTCGTTTAAAATAAAAATACAAGAATATTTTACACGTTTTTCGAATCGAGATCGAACTTACCCGTCAGATTTATAGTGCTTACGATTGACGATGTAATCAAATTGGACGATGCGTTATAATGGAACCAATTGCATTTTGCTTGTGGATTTTCGCACTGATTTCCCGTGGTCAGCCTACCGAATGGGACGGATTTACGCCTTGGTTCACCGGTTCTGGTAAATGACTGTTATTATTTTTTTTTTTTTTTCAGTATCGTATTTACTATTAGATTTTTATTATTAAATATTTTGAATATTTGAACCGTTGGTATCTATGTAAAATGCATATGATGTATAGAAAATTAAGTTAATTTTATTATTAAATTATTCCGTGCGATAATAATCAAGTATTTATTGTACAATATTCAATAATTGTAGTTAATTTGTGTACATGTCTTGTAGTTGATAATAGTAAATTAATATTACCTTAAATTACTATAGACATTAAAAAAAAAAAAAATTGTTACGTTCCAATATTTTTTTTATGATATAATAACCGGGACACAATAATAAAATATTGTTAAAATAACGATTGAGTTGTTTTAAAAGGTTTAGGTGTGAAAAAATGTTATCTTGATTTTTTTTTTTCAACCAGCTATTAAACGCAATGATTTTGTAACAAAACAAATTGGCCGACTCTTCGGCGAACAGTGTGTGTCCGAAGTGGAATTGGACGCGATGATTTGTTACCCTGCGGTTAAAGTGTACCTATATATGTAGGTATATAAACACATATACACAGACACACATCTCGTACATCTCGTACATTGAAGTGTGGTATGTGCACAAGTGACTGTAATAACCGGAACGTCATCCCTCGGTTTTTTTGTCCATAATAATATCGAATTCTTAGTTATCAACTACGTGTAATGGGATTGTCACAACGTCTAAGTGTGTATAAACGGTGACTTCAATATTCTACCGCTCTGGCTGCTGCTAATTAGTCCTTCAGAATGTGAAAAAGGATTATTTCACATGTCTAATGGAGTGACGCATGTTGTTTTCGAGAAGCCACTGCCGCCCCCTTCATCGCATAGGTATACCTATATAGGTACATAATCCTTATTATGGTCCTGCATAAATTATATAATGACTCGTTCGTGAGGTGTGCCTTTTTACAACCGTCGAAAACAGAATCATAGCAGCAGCACTCGAGCTCATCTCATGCTTCTATATATTCGGTACCTATATTATAATGTATTATTTGTCCGTTATTAGACGATACACTTTTTGTGAGTGTAAGAAGATTGATGCGTTTTTCACTTGAATGGTACTGTAATTAAAAATAAATATATATATACATTTATTTATATATAAGTGCGAGTATATAGAGACGAAGGTGACGGCATGTAGGTATATGACGTATTACAAATTAACCGTAATCAGTAATGTCATCGCGGCAGCGGCGATTACAGCTTGAACATTTTGTGCGTATACCTGTGCTTCAGACTATAATATAATATGTAGCGTGAACATAAACGATTTTAACAATTACACGGGTGTTGGATGAAACTGATTTTGACAAGCAGACGCGTCCGTTGTCCTGACCGATGATTTATCATGATATTCATCATCCCAAAATATCGATTGATTGCGCATCGCGTATGAACCTAATCCCTAGTTCTTTTTTTTCAAACCGACGTACCTAATTAGCGCCCGAATCTCATTACACACCGCTCTCTTATTATATTTGTGTATAAAGCGGTGTATAATAGAATAAAAGACGGCAACGATACACATTATAATATTATTATATTATACGGGTGTATCTATACATATTATGCTGCCGCAGCAGCTAAGAACTTGTGCGCATGTAGCCGCCTCGTGGAGGGAATCATTATTAATGTCGAAGTATTATATTGTGCGCTCTACCACCCGATCGTAAATCAATTGTTTATGTAGTTATATGTTATGTGTATATATATATATATATATATATATATAATACATGTACAATATAGGTACCCACATTCGAGGGTATTTTTTCGTACAGACCTGACCGGTTCTTATCTCGAGGAACACGGTGTATTTATTATAATATTATTATTAATAAGGGAGAGGAGCTCGACGATAATTAGACATATGTGTACTCACGATAATGAATGTTCGCCTCGGGTATAGAAAGACCAAAATTATGTAAATTTCATAGTGGCTCCTCCGTTGCGCGATCGTTTTCCCTAAAAATGCCGGCATGTATAATCGTACTCAGCGGGTAGTGGCGCCATAAATACGTGAAGTACCTACATGTATAAAAAAATTCCCTAAAAACGACAATACCAAAGAAATCGCAGTGAAACCGACGACTCCCACGCGCGATGCACACTATTTAATGACCGGCCCACCACCCACATTTTTCTATTGTTACTTTTAATATCGGTTGCACCTGCGGCAAAAATTATCGTTTTCGACACCGCTTCGGTCTACTTAAAACGAAAACAATAATTCGGAAATTTTTCAAAAGCGTAAAATCATTGCGCGGAGGAGTCGTCAGTCGCTAATCGGTATATACTATTATATTGTCACGTACCGATGTCAAAATAATTTATAACATCGTTATTATGTAATACATATAGTTGTCAGTGCGTTCGATAACAATCACATATTTAGGTTTTACTATAAAAATCACTATACCCATCTTTAATGTGATAGGTATAAACGAACCCAGATACGGTATCTACACATATATATAAACAGAGAGTTGCAGGGAAATCTATATTCCAAACGATTTTTAGGCAAGCATACTTGTTGGAATTTACATAAAGGTGTATCTGTTTGACATGTTTCCGATGATGACTTACTTGTTTTTAAAACGTTTTAGTCGACGTGATCGCGTGTGTTTAAATTGTCTGGTTGGAGAGTGTACAAGGCCCTAAATATCTGTACATAATATTAATATATGGCGTATATTTGGTAATAATAATATCGTGTGTAGTAGTTTCGAGAAGATTACAGAGACTTTAACGCGCGCCAATGATGGACATTGGTACAATTATTGTTGCCGGCACAAAAGATTTTTTCGTGGCATTCATCTAAACGAATCATCCATGGGCGTAACGTTTAAAACAATCGATCGTTAATTATACTGTTACGCGTTCGGTTTTCCTTCTCCCTCACTAAATACTATTATATACCTACTATAATATTATATTATTGCGCTACACATTTTATTCCTATATATTATTATATTTATATATGTGTGCACCATTAAGAGTTTAATACAGTATAACAATATATGTAACGCGGTACCGTCAATGATAGTTGTTGTTGGTAGCAGAAAAGAAAAGCTTTACGGCAATTAATGTCGACCTTATGAGGTCATATCAATTATAAGTGTCTTTTGTTGTTACCGACTAATAGCAAATAAATACGTCAAAATACCAGGTAACTTATTTTGATCGAGATTCATATTAGACTCTTAATTGGTTAAAAAGTATTTACAAATGCAAGTTACAATGCATGTATATTATTTTAATTTATGATAAAATAATATAATATGATATTAAAACAGAAATAAAAAATAGTTACTATATCGTAGTCATGAATAAAACAATACGAGGAAAGGCTACTTATCAAAATATAATTTTAGAGACTTAGAGTGTATATATATAGATAGATACATGATATGTATTATGCGATATGCATATTATATATTATGTTCAAGATAATATCTTTTCGTGTTCTAATTTTATAAGAACTTCGTATGTATAGTTTATAACTAGTACATAATATGTATAATACGGTAAAAACGACAAGATTTTAATAAAATAAAACAAAATAGCTAGTATACCTAAGCGTAATTTTTACTAGGTTTTTAATCAGCTATTACTTATTGCGATCATTGAATATTATGTATGTATATTACATACAGACTTTAAATGAAATGAAGCGGAAACATTTACCGTTGTCATAAACTTAACTATAGTCAGACTCAATTTGCATAGATACGCTTAATGTAATCGTAACGTTACACACGCGAATGTGTTGATTTATAATTTAGTTATTCGTTAGTAACCAATTAAGTATTTATTTTAATTTTATTACAACTACGTACCGATTGTTATACGCTTATGATTGATTTTGTAAAGTATTTAATTATGCCTTTAAAAATGTATATTACAATGTATATATGCACCTAAAAGTCTACCAGTTACTTAAATGTTTTTTTTCATAATAAAGATAGATAGGTAGTTATATATAATAACAATTACATTTTAAACTGATTAATTCAATTGATGTGTGAATACATGGGTTAGAAAATATTTTTATGATTTATATGATTTGATCATAATTCCTTCTAATAAATAAACATATTATTTAAACATGCTATTAAAAATATTTCTTAGGAAAACCAATAGACATTAAAAAAAAAAAGAGATTATAAAATAATGTCTTTTATATTATTTAATCAAATTAGGAATTGCGTAGTTTATGGTTACTATTTAGTATTTTATGACTGTTGATAAAAAAAAAACCTGAAATGCCTATTTAAGACTTAGAGAATAATGTTTATGTACTTACCTACTCGACTTGTGCAAACGTCAAGAATTTGCAATAGATTATTTACGTAAAATTGTAGCAGAAATACAATGTTTATATTTTTATAGCAAAAATATAATAAGGCGATAATATCAGTATTATTGCAATAATAAAAATGACGATGATGAATATTACTGATCGTGTTTTTAAAACAAATTCGAACCCTGCAAAGTGTATGAATACAAGTATTTTAATTTTATTTCGACGTAGGCGTGTAACATATATAAATGGTGGAAGGGATGTTTTATTTATAAAATAGGGCTTTTAATATAATTTTATAAAGTTAAACCTATTAGAATTCAATAACGTCGCAAGCAAGTATATTCACTTATAAGTACCTAAAATAAGTTATAATTATGGTGGAATTTTTTGAATAGAGCACAGGAAAATTCTGCTGGAAGAAAATTGTAAATTTTTAATTAGGTATTGTGCATTTAAATTGTTATTGATATATTTTTCTACTTTTATACATCTGATGGAATTTAAAAACGCCCCCCCCCCCGTCCGTCCGTCCGTCGACAAATGTATCTATTTATCTTATATTCTATTATAGTATATTATTATTGTCTTGGATATTATTAAATTAGAAATTTCAGATAAATATAAAAATATTCAATTGGTAGATGTATTATGTATGATAAAAACAACATATTGTTATAAAATAACACGAAATAGATTTTTTATCCCTAGAAATACTTTCAATGTTTGTTGACTAATATTTTTTTCTTGAGCATTATTTGTGACAATGAAACTGAACCTAGGAAAATACTGAAAGTGGAAACTGTGATCGATGTACAGTTTTGTGGCAGTGTTAAAATAATAATATGTAGAACAGTTCGTTTCGATACATATTATTATGATAATACGTTATGAGTCGCGGCGGCGTGACGTTTATCGTGATGGTCCAGTTCTTATGCATCAACGATCACGTTGCGCGGCGGAGGTCCGTTTCTGCGAAGGTTTCTTATTCTTATTCATATGCGTATACAGCGTGTTTCACTAAGAATATTCACCACTATTAATTTCTTTGATAATTAATGTTATTTCAATACTGATTTTCGAAATCATCAAGTATACCTACTGGTGTTTGAGAACCGTTTTTCAATTGTTTAGATTTTTCATATCGTTTTAGAAGTATTCTGCAGTGTGGCAATGAAACTATTTTCTTTTCAAACGAGAACCAATAGTTTTGTTACTGCAAAACAGATAACTTTTTCCAAACATTTCGATGTGTCTTAATCCAAATAGGATAATAATTCTTCGATTAGCTTACAAAAATATTATTAAATGTATTATGTAATGTTAAATATTGGATGAAGTAGGTATTTATTATGCTCCGAAAATTTAAACAG
Source organism: Melanaphis sacchari (assembly GCF_002803265.2). Taxonomy (NCBI): domain Eukaryota; kingdom Metazoa; phylum Arthropoda; class Insecta; order Hemiptera; family Aphididae; genus Melanaphis; species Melanaphis sacchari. The sequence goes on from NW_020270698.1 coordinate 145,184, forward strand.
ACTATATAAAATGTTAATAGATTATTATTAATCAATAAAATTTTTAATAAACCATGATCACGAATCTATTATTCTCATAATACATAATGTTTGACTCAAAAACTATTAGTTTGAATTTTGATTTGTATACATTAATATTAATAAAAAAAGTTAACTGACTAACATATTATTGTAGAGAAGAGTAGGATTTTTATTTGAAAAAAAAATTGATATCACCAAAAGACATTCTTTAAATAATTATTATATTATTGTATATTGGTAGTTCTTATTCAATACTTGAAAATATGACCCTAAAGTATATGTAAGTAGGACTGGTAGGAGGTATCTATTTTAAAATTTCAGTTACCTATCAGAATTAAATACATTTATTATTAGGGGGGGGGGGTAAAACGGGAGTGAATATGTTCAGTGAATCAACCTGTATATTATTATATATCATACACTTGTTATTTATGTTTACTTATAATATATGAGTTTATACACATCGGCATTTCGCCGTTATGTGTTTAATAATATTATAATATCGTATGTGTAATATGGTTGAGGTTCTTGTGACGTCGTGCGAGGCGGCGTTAATCCTATACATAATAATATAATGTAATATTTACTCCACAGCATCAACGTTTTTGCCGCGGCAACGCAATGATCGTACAACGATATTTTACTCTTCACGCATTCGATTATTGTATTGCGAGCCAGGTATGGGTGTACTCACTCGTAAATCACCAAGGTATACAGGCGGCAATTGTCTGAAATTTAAGGGCGGCATCATAAATTTATCCCAGAATGATTTCACATTATTACTATACTTATAATAATATTGTTACTTGCCAGTTTATTTCTTGGAGAAAAATTACTTTTGTCACACTTTCCTATGTAATAAAATCAAAATATGATACACTAGGAATTTCATTGGATATGGTTTTAAAATTTTTTCATATAGATTGAAAATTATGCAATTAACGAGTTGTGTCCCGATGAAATTTCTGATACACGAGTTTTGTCCCAACTATTTTAAGTTGTATTCAAGTTGTTTGTGTGTTTATGAATAATTATGCTTAATTTATAAAGTTTATATCATTTAAATTTTTGCCTAATGTGTAATATTGTTAAAATTATTTATGTAGTTATTTTTACTTATTATTCATATAAGTTTGACGAAACTCGAGCAACCTGAACAAAAACCAAACCACATAATCTCTACAATCTGAAAAAACCTAAGGACACAATTCAGTAATCGAGATTCGAGACATAATTATTGGTTTGCTGCCGAAAATTATTACTATGATCTATTATTATATTTTCCACAGATTAACCAGACAAATCAATATGTTTTATATCTGTAGTTTGAACCTAAATCGTTCCAATAGACTTTGAAATAAGAAACTTAGTCGGTGTTTCCAACATTTGCAATAATTTGGTTATTAAGTAAAAATTCTATCTTGGTCAATCACTGTACAAATCAATATTTTACTATAAACCTAGAAAAACACATAGAAAATAATTTAGAGACACAAGAAAATTGTTAAATGTTTAAACATAGAAGTATTAGATATTATATTTCGTGAGCCAGCATTAGGTAACGATAATCAAACAACGATATTCAATAAAAGGTATCACAAAAAACGTTGACAATGTGCGTATGAAAGTCATCTTATATTTTTAATAGTAGCAATGCACAAGAAGTAGTGACTCTTAAATGTTAATACATATTATTTTCTTTTATCGGAAAAAAGGTTCATGTTAATCATTGTGTGTCTTTTGTTCTTATACCTAAACATCAATTTATACCAAAAGTAATGTATTATCCTAATTATCTCCAAGGCTAATCACTTAATCTAAATTAGTGAAAACAATTAACACAACCAGTGATCCATAATTATAACACCACGTATGAAAATGTAATACTTTTAATAAAACAAATTACTATTACATCTTTTTGATCATTGGACTGCAATAATAAGAAAAGTTTCTGCCGTTACATATAAAAATATTGGTATTAATTTCTATTATTTATTGGTAATTATACGGTGATATTTACAAATAAAATTATTATTAAGATACTAATATCATATTATATTAATATATTGAATATTATTATTTTCATTATTTTTATTATTACCTACTTATTGGTTATTAAATTATCTGGTTTTATATTACCTGTAATATATTATTATATAAACATATTGTTTTTAAATTTATTTATCAAAAGAATAATGTATTTGAATATTATTCTTAACGATAGACAATGCAGTGTATTAATAACATAAATAAAACTACATCATATAAATAATTCTATATATTATTAAATGTAGGTTTTTCGAAAGTAATCCATAAAACATTTATGTCATTAAATTAAAATCGCTATAGATTATACTGTCGAAAAAAACCTATTTAAATAATAAATTGACAAGTCACAGTATCATAAAGAGACTATAGGAAGATACGGGACATTTGATACATATTATTGTATAATACTAATCCATTGTTTTTTGTCTTTTATCGTTATTTATTTATGTTTTTTTTTTATACCGTTAACGCCACCGACTCCCTCATAGATAATATTATAGCTCACTTTAAACTAGTACGCGGACAAGATAGGTGCCACGCTGTCGTCGTTGTCGTTGTTGTGCACGTTCTATGTGCCTTTTTTTCCTTTCCACTTTCCAGTATTTATATTATATATATATATATATATATATATAATATTGTATGAAACGTCGTCGCCTCACGTTATCCATTAGAAGTGTGTTTCTCACGATCTGCAACCACAGCTGCGTTTTTTGTTTTTACATTTTTTTTCCTATACATATACTCATTTCTCTGATGAATTATATCAGAATTATGTAAATTTAACGGAATGTTTAAAATTTTAAGACTGAATGCCATTACTGTGTATAAAATATACTGTCATGATCTATGTCGTACTGTCTCACTGTTTCATCATAGGTATATACGTTAACGTCGTGAGAACCAACAAGATCAATTTCTGTTTTCTCAACTTTTCAGAAAGAACAAAACACTGTTTCGTTTTTTAGGAGCTTCAAAAGTTAGTTTTTACTATCCCTCTAAATAATTAATAGCTCTAAAACGTATACTTCAATTTTTTAAAAAGTTATTTTGTCAAAAATGATTTTTTTATATTTTTATTCAAGATTCGCAAAAATGGCCTTGATGTCAAAATATTATAATTTATAGATAGACTATGATGGTATGATATTTGAGATTTGTCGTTACATCGTCTTGATTTTTATTACAACATCACAACATATTTTTGGTAAAGATTCGTAAGATTGGCCTTGTCACCTTGATAGTATAACATTTGCATTTTAAATGAGCAATGATGGTGTATTGATTTTTCACAGTTAACATGTCGTTGATCTTTGTAATCTAAAAACAAATAACACAGAATGACGTATCTCGAAAACACAAATCCATTGATATATAAAACGCAAATTTTAAATTTTTGAGTATAATCACGATGGATCTTAAGTGACGTTATGTTTTCTAGTCAGTTCTCATACACAGTAGTTGTTTTATGTAATCTTTTATCGTCCGTCAAATCTGCATACTTTTTTATAAGAAACTACGTTTTAAAAACGTCCAAGACGTCTGCTTCGTCCGGTCTCGTTTTACGAATTGAACGCCACCGCCGCCATCGTTTTGGACCACCCAAAATGTTAATATTGTACAGTAATTACCGTTTTTTTCTTCTTCTTTCGAATCCGGTGGTGTTAATTAAACCCGAGGAAAATCCGATCATCGCATCTGACGTATGGTGAGCGAGAGAGAAACGCGGTGGTCTTGACAAACATAACATAAAACAATGCGCCGTTATACCTAACCTAACCGCCAGTTGTACAATGATGATGATAATAATATTATATATATCACTTGTGTTTTATTGTACATAAAAACGTAATGGAGGTAACGACGACGTTGCCGCTCACCAGTGGCCACCCATATTATATTATGTGTGAATATTTGAATAACAGTCGACTTGTTCGACTCGTATAAACGTTACATAAAATAAAATAATTTTTTTGAACGCACGTGTAGGTACATAAATTTAAACGTACATACACAATTTTTCAGACAGACAGCTTACGCGGTCCTTATCGTTTTATTTAATTATTATTATATATATATATATATATATATATATATTTAATATGTCAGAGATGGTAAACAATGAATATGTTTGCGAGATATATGGATAAATATAATGATACCAAGGACCGAATGTTAATTAATATATTTTATATATTTTATTATTTAAAATATTATTTTATAAATGTATACCAAAAAAATTAAAATTCATAATAATAATAAGTAAATTTTGATTTTATAAACAAGATGCAAGCCGCATCTGATATGAAGAGAGCCGCAATTTGGCTACCCCTGTAATGGATAATATTCTACGTATAGGTATCTTATTTCAACCCTAAGGTAACAAGCTATGTATTTTATACATGGTATAAATATAACTGATACCAAAAACTTATACACGAAGGAGTGCTATTTATCAGACGTATTTTGACTATTCACAAGTAGGTAACATCATTACATAGAGCTGGTTTGAAATGCACTCGAAAAATTGTTTTTTTAATTTAATTACAAAAAACCAACATACAAGTATACCTAATAGTTCATATTTTAAGGTTTGAACAGTAACTTTTTCAAATGATGCGTATCAAGGACTTACACTTTTCCGCACGCTGGTCATAAAAAGTCATCTACCAATACTTCGAGTAGAATCTTAAATTAAATTTTCGGTGCAGACGTCATTATTAGAGTTAACGGTTTCGCTTGTTTCTCGTATTAGAATGTACAATACATCACATGCATCGAATTAGTAATAATTCTTTAGATTAAGGTTTTAAATTTAAGGGCAAGTTTGAACGTAGAATATCAACGAGTTTTCGTAACGTTTTCATCGATTCGACTATAACTTTAATATTCAATCCTTCAATGAATAGATGGCAATCGATTTTGCGCTTATACGCGTAATGTTTGTCATGAATATAATATTGTATATAATATACTATATAGATAAGGCGTAACGTTTTCTCGCAAATAAAATTCTATATACATCATCAATCTAATGGTTCGTGTTATAAATATTATTATCATAATGTGTAATGTATTATATGATAATATTGCAATATCAAAACGAGATGTTTTTGTGATTTTATCACAATAACGCACTGTAAAACTTTATACTAACCGATCGTTTTGTTTTTTACACTGCCATAAATTTTCTAGAAACATTCCGCATATGTTATTAATTGCACTACTGCGTGCAACTCACGCGTACTTGATGACGTTGTATGTCCACAAATGCAAACGGGAGAAATTCTCAATGCATTTCAGCCATAATCATTTTTAGGTTTTGTCCCGGGGACGGCTTACCTATTATGGTTTCATAGTTGCTGGCAATATATATTATTACGAAATTTATTGTTATGAGTGGTAGTATTATATGAAATTAAAAAGCGTGCAGAGAATAAAGATCGATTTGTCATTTGTGGCAGTATGACAGTATAATCAATAATTAGCTACCTATATTATTTCGATTTAATAAATAACAATTTCTGATATTATTATTTCAATAAAAAGACAGAAGCCTCACACGTGCAGTTTTAGGGGCTACATGATGTACTAAAAAGTGTGTCTATCAAAAAATAAAATAATAATAATAAGCTCCACTAATGTTGTGTACATTTTTAATGCAATTAATAAGACCGAATTAGTAATAATAATAATAATATTAACACACATACCGTACGCCATATTACTGTAGACACGCGAAAATGCGCAGACCTTATTGGCATAGGTATGTGTAAGACTTTAAATAACACAATCCATGGTCAATTATTATTGTATTTTTAAGAATAATTTATAAATATAAGTCACGGTTTTAAGTATAATAACATTGCCCAATACTAGTAATTTTTCGACTATATTTGGAGAAAAACATGTAGCTGTACCTCACAGCCCACAAGAGGAGTAACTGCAGAGGTGATAACTTACTGTCAATCAAAATATTGTTTTAGAATATGACTCAATTATGGTTAGTAGATAGGTATGCCTATAAATTTGTAACTAAAAGATCAAATATTGTAATCTAATAGTGTTTTACCCCTAAGAATAATTTTTTCATCATTCGGGGTGTAGAGACGCCACAATCATAGAAAAATGTATTTCAGAAATTCGATTTATTGGGCTACAATTTTGTATGTTTGCTACAAATTGGCACTATTGTTTAGCACTAGTTTTCCGAAAATGTTTAAATTAAAAACGTTGATTTCAGGGTGCCGGACTGATAGAACTCGTCGTCATCACGGCGTAGTATTATTATGTTTGCCGTTTGGTGAAAATTATAATATCTATTATTGATGTGTTTGATGTACTTGCTTGCGTGCACACAGTTACCGATTATATTTTTATATTATTGTTATAGTAAGTATATAAGAAAAATATGCCGTTGCACCGGGCGGCGCCATATTTGGAAAAGACGTTTGAATGCTGGAATGCCCCAAGTACTGCCCATACGTCGTAGTCGTGTGTATATACTACGCGAGCGCGTTTTTTTCGTTCTATTAAAAAAATCATATACATGTTATATGATTTCCATTGGAATCGCTGAATTTTTCACTCGGATATAATAATATTTAACGACGATGTAAAACGGTTTTTACGGTTTGACTTTAATATACTGTAAGATAATGATAATAATAATAATAATGTAATGTAATAGGTACGTATTACGCGGCGTGTATATGGCCCGAACGGGTTTTCGTGTGTCGATATCGTATATTTATTTTTTTTACTTTTTTTTTACGCGTGTGACGATTTTCTACGCGCACCCGCTGGGAATTCGAATGTCCCCGACGATAGCAATAAGTGATAATATTATATTGTTGCCTAATATAGGTACCTAACTACCGATATGACTGTATTGGGCTTTTCGCCACAAACTTTACGACGACAGATTTACTGTGCGATCGATTAATAACGAAAATGTTTTAACGTACAGACGATAATGACGTAACGGTGTGCGTATTATATCGCGTGCTGTGTATCTTATGATATTATTAATATATTATTATCATTATTATCGTCGTGTACTGTATATAATATATATATATATATATATATATATATATATATATATATAATACAGTGTGCGTATAATTACGGTGTGTACCTATACGTCGTGCAGTGGTTCGACAAACCTATCTCGGTAGAACGGGAGCTGCTGGTTTTTTTTTATTATTATTATTATTTTTTTTTTTAAGAGCACGCTGGACACAAGGACCTCTAATGAGGTATTTGTCGGCGGCGGACACTATATCGGCAGGGTTTAGCGAGTCTGTGCACATTGTTGCCGTTGCACTTCGTGCCGCAATAAATCATTATCGACTTTCTACACATACGCACACACATACACATGCATGCGTAGTATACACACTAGGCCGTTAGCGCGCACCTAGCGGACCTGAAAAAAATTGTTTAAATTAAATACTCGGCTCGTGTTCGGGTTGTCAGCTGTGCAGTATCAGTTTGTCTTGGACGTTTCGTTTCGATGTATACCTATGTACAGTGCACAAGTCATTGCACACAATTGTTTGAAAACCTCCACAGGACATATAATGTGAAATCGTAAACAGAATCTAAGCTCATTATAAATTATTTACTGACAAATTAATTGCATTTGTTTTTGATTTTAATTATTATTACGTCACTGGAGGCACCTGTTGTTGAACTCAAATAATTAGAACATGTTGTCCTTTGCAGTAGTATCATTTTAGTAATTTAATAGAAGTGTAAAAATTTAAGTAGTCCAATTTTTTTTAGATATCTTAGTATGTTTTGTTCAGAAGCGCATACATGATGAAAAGCTGTACAACTAATATTTCAATGAATTAAAATTTAATTAATTATTAACTTATCCATCTTTTGCCTTTTTGATATTGGAGTAAACACACACATAAATGTATATAAATGTGTGTCAGTGTGTGTATCATAAATTATTTAAATTTAACTAATGCAATATAATATAAAAGGTCTACAAATTATAAGACGTAAACACGTGTAAACGTCTGTCTTTAATTAAGCACAATCAATATTGATATACGAGTATATTTTATTTTATTAATGTATTTACATTTTAAGCGTTTTGAAGAATGTAATTTTTGGTAAAAACATATTCTCTACTTGTAGGTAATCATTAGAGTACGGATGTTGTAGTACTAAAAAACTAGTAAAATTGATTGTCAGTATTACTAATCATATTGTTCACAACGACATAGTATTACAACACACTTAAGGTACATAATTTTATCAAAATAACAAAGGCACAATAACACGTGCCACGGGTGTGTGGAATCTTTTAAAACCGAATGATGATGATAATAGATATATAGAATAATCTGTTACTCAGTTCGAATCTGTTCACCCACATAATATAAGTGTAATATATTATACGACAATGCACTGCGACGCGCGTCTCTCCCTGTAATAATAATAATAATATAATACGACGTACCTATATCGTATGCCCATCCTCTGTCGCTACAGTGGTGTATATGCACCTACTTACCTACCGCTGTGTAATATGAAAAGAGATTTCAGAGGTGTGATTGTTTACGCAGCGCTCGAGATTTACCTATTCGGGAGAGATTGCAGTCCGGACTAGCGTTCTTTGTGTATCTAAAAGACCCAATCGAATTGTCGTATATACGCACGTTCTCGCGCCATTCTGCCGTATTGCCATCATAATACGTATCTATCTAATAGTTTATTATACAGTCCAACGATCTACATACAAAGGTATACCATAAATTACGTCATACAGAACGATTATTGCCAAAGATGGTCTTCATTTTTTTTTTTTTTTATCCTTTTTTCTCCTACATTATTGCAGTTGTTCAAATTCTAATTTTTCGAACTGTTTAAAGTGCATATATTTACTCGAAGATCGTATTTTCGGGCACCACGATTATTTTACATCATTCACGAAGAGTACTTTGGCAATAAAAAATTGTTTTTCTTGCAAGAACCGCCGTTAATCAACATTTTTAAATTATGGCAGAAGAAATCAATTTTTTGATAATGTCAATACATTTATGAATTGAAATACGAACACGAAGTTTCTGAGTTTCTGAACTTTTTCTACTAAGGATAATAGTTCTTAATTATAAATTCGATTCATATTAAACATAAAATATTATGCCTGGTATTGAGTCTAGTTAGAACTAGACTATGACGATTTTTAATTACTATTATAAAATGTAATTTTGTTATATAAATGTTAATAACTATGATATTCATATAAATATAACCTATTATCTTTAGTACAATCAATTTAATAATCTATAGAAATTAAACGTTCAAATTTCAATTTATATACGTCAATGTTGAAAAACAAATTTGAAGAAGAGCAAAAGGCATTTTTTAAACGGTGTAAATAATTAAGTGTTTGAAAATATGGTCTTCAAATGTATGCATATAAATTCCAAAATTTAGAATTCGAACAAATAAATTATTAAAAGGAATAATTGGGTTAAACACATTTTGTGAATCACTCTGTATGTGTATTATATATATTACTATATTGAGCGTATCATACTGTACATAGATGTTATATAATAATTGTTATATTATACTATAGGGAACGTTTCATGATTTGGTTACTCAAAAAACGATTTTTTTCTCCTACAAGTGTCATCATGTACATTCATAGTAGTTACAAGTAAAATTAATAATAATAATAATATAATAGCAGTGTAAAATGTAAAAGAAGATCCTGTGTATTTGTTGTGGTGCGTTTTACGACGGTCGACCGTGTGAAAGTTAATAATATAAAATGTTGAATATATATGCGTCACACACGGATCATTAGTAAACAGAAAACCTTTTTTTTCGCACCTATTAGCTCGATAAAAGTCACTAATTGGCAAGCGACCAATCGCGATCACGTTGGTATTTTAAAAACATTGGGCTTATTATTAGGAATTCATTCATTTATTTATTTTTTTAAAGTAATACCTATAAATTAAAAATGTAATATAGACAAAAATCACAATTATAATAATGCATGCAAACTATTTAATTATTACTGGTATCGTATAGTATCTTTAATAGAAAATTTTAACAAGAATTTTATGTAATAAATGACATATTTGGAGACGAAATAAGTAGCCATAGAATTATAAGTAAAAAGATTTTAAAACAATCAGTTGATTTCATTATTAAATAAAAATGTATTCAAATTTCACTTGAAAACTTAAAAATTGCATAAAAAGCATTTTTAAAAATAAAAAAAAAAAATTCAATTTACTTTCATTATTATATTGCATAATTACGATTTTAAATTTTTGTTTGGGAAATGTTCATGTATTTTAAACCTAATATATCTAGTTGGTGGAATTAATAGTTTGTTTAACTACCTGTGATGGTGGAATTGATATAGGTACCTTTTTTTTCTAAAAGAAGGTCTGGCGGAATCGATGAGATACCAATTATAAGTTTAGATATTATATAGTTATCGTTGTAATATAATTATAGGTACACTTTCACAAAAATAATAAATACACATTTATTAATATAATTATAATAATAATATTATGCATAATTGGAAAATCTTATAACATATACTATTTTGATTAGAATAATTCAAATATACTAACTTTGAGACTTAAATTATTTTTCTCATCCACTTAATCGTTTCTTACACCAAATCGATTAAAAAAAAAAAAAATTAAATTTTTGTTTTTGTTCCCACACAAGCAGTTTATATTCCATACATCAAGCTGAATATTTGTAGTTCGGTATTATATATAAAATACCAATAATATATCCCTACAAGAAGTTAAATAGTTTGCGAATCTGGTTGACATTACCACCCAGAACTGGTTTAAATTTACGACTGGCGCATTACGGTAGTCATCATCCTTTTTGTAAAATTTAAAACGCCGACCGATTTCGTTTAATTTTTCTTCATTCTGATAGTTACTCATTCAACATAATAGCTATGGTAAATTATTGTTTTTTCTTCCTATAATTATCATCTAGAGATATAATATTTTATATTCTACATCAGTATTTCACAAACATTGTTTCGTGGTATTGGTCCAACAGTTTCTCGAAGTATCTCAGACTGTCGATATTATTTTTATTCATATATTAGTATTTATTATACTTCATAAAAATATGTATTAACTTAAAATGTTTTTTAAGGCCAGACGTTTGTATGGTGTGCCAAAAGGTATGAAGTATGCATAATAATAATGACGTGTTGATATAATAAAATCTATGATGAAATGAAAATTTGACATTTTTTCTTTTAAGTGTTTAATTTTTACAACTTACGTTATAATATTTATAAAGCGCGTGTAACGTAAAGTTTTTTAATAATTAAATTTTTTTTTATCAAATACCTTCTATTAATTAGTATTTTTAACCTTAATTAATACAGACTTTTTAAAATCTACTTGATAAATGTTTTTCGTTTAGGGTTTGATGTTAAGTCGTAAATTCAACCAAAGATTGGATTTCAAAAACCTGTGTTGATACTTAGTAACATCATGCATTAACATATTATTATCTTAGGGTATTTTTTTACGAAGTCTTTATCATGCAATTATTCGTGCTCAAAAAAATGTGCAAGCATTAGCCTTTGACACATTCTTGAAAATCCCCTCCCCTTTACAATATACACAGCTCAAAGTTTTACAAAATTCCAATAAAAGTGTGATAATAATAATTTACCGGTTTTATTTTGTTTTTCAAATTCTATTTTTAGAATGCAATTGCAACGAGTTTTCTCACCGGTGCTTCTTCGACAAAGAGTTGTACGATCGGACCGGACATGGAGGACATTGTCTAGACTGTGCAGGAAATCGGGACGGAGCGAACTGCGAGCGGTGCAAGGAGAACTATTACCAGAGGAAGGGTGACACGCATTGTTCACCATGCGAATGTAATGAAGTCGGTGAGTGTAGAGTGTGACAACGAACTGATGTCTTACGGTTTTCTCCAACGTTCTGAAATGTTTTACGGTTTCCCCGAATATATTTTACCAGTCATTCTTTACCACAGGGTCGTGGAGTTTGCAGTGTAACGCCGAAGGCAAGTGCCAATGTCGTGCGGGCGTGGCAGGCGACAAATGCGATCGGTGCGCAGAAAACCATTTCGATTTTGGGCCGACAGGATGTAAACCGTGTGGATGTACCGTGGCTGGTAGTTTGGATAACGAGCCAAGGTGTGAAGCTGAAAACGGAAATTGCATATGCAAAGAGAACGTCGAAGGAATTCAATGCAACAAGTGAGTTAATACGTTTTTTCCGACAATAACACAGAAAAAAACCACTATTAATATTATACGTTATTGTTATTATTTTAAATTCAATTACTTATTGTGTGCTTTTTACTACTCTCAAATACTATAGTAGAATATTTTTAATAGCTTTGAAAAAGTTTTCTGCTTCGTGGCTTCATTTACTACTGAAATTTGGAATGTCAGTTGAATTTTTGTAGAATAAGGATGTATTCTGATTAAACTGAATGATGGAATAATAATTGTCGTTCTTAATAATCTTGTCTAATCAATACGTCAGTCAAAAATCTGAATAATCATTTTAAACATTAGATAACTATTTACATAACTTTGAGTACTGAGTGATAACGGACTATAAATTAGCTGTAAATACGTTTTTGTGTAAAATAATGTCAAAACGTTATTATCACCTTTTAAGTATTAGACATTTGGTTTTGAAACCGAAAAAGTGAATTCATAATCTACGTTTTAATTGTATTTAATAAAATAATATTATTGTCATGACACATGTTCGGTTTATATTTATCTAAAAAAAAAAAATATATCACTTTTTTGATTTATCGATTTATGGGGAAAACGATAAAACAAAATTACACGTCTAGAAGATATGCTTATATATATATTTAATCGATAAATATTGTTACTTTATTGCATAGATGTAAACCGGGTTTTTTCAACTTGGACGAGGACAATTTATTCGGTTGTACGCCTTGTTTCTGCTATGGGCATTCTTCGGTGTGCCAGTCCGCTTCGGGTTATTCGAGAGGTATCTAAATTATTGTTTTATTTATTAATTTTTTTTATCATCATTACAACACTCTAAGTGCAATCAAATCGCATTTTGATATTCACGCATGCGTCCGTGTTTACTACATCATCTGCAAATTTATATTTATGTGTTTTAAGTGTCCATCGAGAGCACATTTGTTCGGGGCAACGAGCGTTGGAATGGGTCCGACATTTACGGTAGAACGGTGTTACCGGTTCACAGTCCTTTCAAACAATCGTTGGAGATTTCTTCACCATCAAAAGATGCCGTTTACTTATTGGCACCGGGTAAGTTTTTGAGAGCTAATAAAAATCCATCTACTTATCTATAACCTACTACTATACGCGTGGAGTTATAATATCGCGAAAATACTGTAGACAAGTTCCTCGGAGACCAGCGTTCCAGTTACAATCATGACTTGACTTTCAAACTGAGCATCGGTGAAAACAGTCCCGACCCAACTATCAACGACATCATTTTAGAAGGCGGTGCCGGTCTTCGGATCACTCAAGCAATATTTGGACAAGGAAACACATTGCCCTCTGATACGGTAAATGTCTTGTCCGTAGTTATATTTTAGGGCAGCAGTTTCCAAAATTGTTCAGCTTGTGCCATCCTTCTTGAACTAATATTTTCTTAGGGAGCTCTTCACAAGTCACAGCTTGGCTAATCATAAGAAATAGAAAAAAAAAATAAAACCAAAAACAATTGTTTATGGCGATCATATTAACACGAAAACGAGTTTCACTAGAAATCTTAAATCTTTTTATCGTAGATTGGTATATTGTATCATTTCCGTTGCCACCGTCATCGGATTTTCAAATTTATTTGCAAACCATAGTCATAACATTTTACGACAGCACTGCGTCCCTGTAAAGACTAAAGACACTGCAAAACATCTGAGTGTCACAGTGCACACTTTGGAATCGTTGTATTAAGGCATTTGCGCCTAAAACAAAATGTGTATTTTAGAATTAGTTTACCGATTGTGATGCTTATATTTTATGATCAGTATAAATCCATTATAGTGCTTACCTTTTAGTTTAACCTTTGAGCATTAAAAATATGTTTCTATTTAATCCTGCAGAAATTTCATCAATATTGAATATTAATCCATGCATTAAACACACTCGTAAGCCATCTATATGTTATTAAAATAATCTAATATTTAAAGATAATATTATATTGATCTCAATTAATTACTGAGTAACAGTTAAAATATTTTTAGCTTACGAAAAAAATAATTGCCTTGCATTTAAAATAATACTAACAGCTAGTTTTTTTCCAGTAATCAATAAAAGCATCGATATTTTTATGAATTTAATATTATTATAAATTTATAAACAAAACAAATATGATGTTTAATAATGGGTATCGCCCATAGACGAAATAAAGTTTTCGTTTATTTTTATTATATTTAGAATTTAATTCCACATAAATAAAGTAACTAAAGTTATATTGATATTATTACTAGATATTTAAATTTTAAATTATTCAAGGTTATTATTCAGCGCACTATTATTACTCTATCAACCTTGAAAATAACAAAGCACAATTGATTTGTACGAAAAGATTGTTTTAACCGTAATCGCTAAATTCTAATATTTTAAATTACCATCAACAACTCTGATCCATAATAATTATTATAGTAACGACTAACGGTATTGCTTTGATTTTCTCCTACGTATAGCCCAAAATGTACAAATTCCGCCTTCACGAGAACCCGGACTATGGCTGGCAACCCAGGTTGTCTCCGCGCGATTTCTTCGGCGTCTTATCAAATCTGACAGCCATCAAAATACGTGGAACATATTCTGACAGAGGTATGTACATACTTGATGAGCAAAACACACATATACAGCACACGATAATCGTATAATCGTGTATAATATATTAATAATGTTATTTATCGGTTTCTATTAGGTGTCGGATTCTTGGACGACGTTTCACTTCAGACGGCCCGGCGCGGCGCTCCAGGATTGCCGGCCAACTGGGTCGAGATGTGCACTTGTCCCGAAGGATACATCGGACAATTCTGCGAATCGTGCGCACCTGGTTCTCGACACGAACCTACAAGTGGTGGTCCTTTCTCACCGTGTGTCCCGTGTAATTGTCATGGTCATGCCTCCATTTGCGATGCGGATACAGGTACCAACGATTTTTATTTGTACCTTTAAAACATGACTTATAATATTATAAAGGTACCTACAACAGTATTATAAGGTACTCGAGTAAAAGTATTTAAAATACTTTTTTTTTTAATCAATTTATTTTATATTTTTTAAAAGGATAAATAGATGTATGAATTTGAGTTAAAAAGATTTTTATTATAAAAAATAAGTTGAATTATGTTTTATTTGTACATCTTCGTTTATAGTATGATTTTAATGAGCGGGTCAATAATATGATGTAAAACATTATTACATTCAACTATTAATGAATAAAACATAAAAGTTATAATTTTACACATAATATTTGACAGCTTATTTTTAAAAATAATTATTAGAATATTTTTGGGTATAATGAGTATAATATATTCGCTTTTTGTAACTTATATTTAACTGAAGATTAAAATACCTTGATATTATAGTTGAAAATAAATGAGTGATTTACATTTATAGTAATTTTTTAGAAATTATATAAAAAAAAAAAAAATAATAAATAATATTTATGTTTATAAACATTAAATCAAAATGCTATAAAATACTGAGTAAATACTTTTTTTCGGTATTTAATTAAGTGTTTTAAATAATCTTTAAAATAAATATCTGTATCAATATCATATCATAAAAATAATATGACATGTGAAATGATTTATACGTTTTATTCACAGGTCGGTGCATTTGTCAGCATAATACAGCGGGGGAGAATTGTGACAGGTGCGCGAAAGGATACTACGGTAACGCTTTGCAGGGCACCGCACTCGACTGTAAACTGTGTCCGTGCCCCAATCAGGGTAGTTGCGTTTTGATAGGAGAAGATACAGTCATTTGCTTGGAATGTCCCAAAGGATACGGAGGTAAGCAAGTGATTTACGAATACGAACATGTCTCTTTTAGGATTTTAACTATAACTAATTTCCACAGGCCCCAGATGTGACATTTGCAGTGATGGTTATTTCGGCGACCCGACCGGAAAGAACGGACCGATCAGTATTTGCAAATCGTGCGACTGCAATTCAAATGTGGATCCAAACGGAATCGGTAATTGTAATCGAACAACCGGAGAATGTCTAAAGTGCATCTACAATACAGGCGGAGCTCAGTGCGACCAATGTTTACCGGGTATGTATTTCGTATAATATTATACTTTATGTGAAACTTGCACGGATTGATATATTGTAATCAGGGCTATAAATATAATATATTTAATAAAATAAAATATTGTTGAAAAACTGTATACTATTATGATCTAAAAACTAACAAACAATGATCTAAAAACCCATAATATTCAATTTAAATTGAAAAAGGATGAAATATTTTTTTTTTTAGTAAAATATTAAACACAAACCATTAAAATAAGAAAACGCAAGCTTAAAACAGAATATTTAAAAAAAATGTATATTATATTATGTTTAAATCTTCACACCTAAAACATACAAGATAGAACATTTATAATTAAAATGCGAATATTATGTACCACTATATAAGTCAAATAGTTATTCTTTTTAAGATAAAATATTTCGATTTAACTTAATCTTTTAATTATTTGGCTATTTGGCACACTGGCTGTTACATTGTTGTAATATAAATAAAGTATATCTTTATTATTTAACTATTTTCTTGGCCAATAAATTATTATATCATATCTTAATTTAATTTGTTGATGCCTTGGTTTTCAGGATACTTTGGGGACGCTCTTGCTCCCGAAAAAGGCGATTGCAAACCTTGTGACTGTTATCATCTCGGCACTACTGAGACAGGATTTGGACCTTTGGCGTGTGATCAGTTGACTGGACAATGTCAGTGTAAACCACACGTGATTGGAGTAAACTGTGACCAATGTGAACCTGGTCACTTCAACATAGCCAGCGGAGACGTAAGTTGCGGCGACGAGTCGTATGTAAAACGCATAGGAAATTTTTAAACACAAATATTTGTGTGAATGTAAAATCGTCACGATAAACTTATAAAAAAATTCGGAAATAGCAAAAAAAAAATATCTTAGGGTCAATACTGTTAGAAAAATATGAGGTACAACTTGGTCCATCTATACCCGTTAATAGCGAGAGAGAGAAAAAAGTTTAGTGTTCTATACAGTATACAGACTGTTTTAAGGAGTTCAGTATAGGCAATTTTTTATGTACGTATATGCGAATAGATTCAAGTGATCATTAGCGTGTAAAATAAACATTAGATTACTTACGATGCACTCACATAAAACTGACTACCGGCGTGTACAGTAAAAAACATATACTTATCTGTATGTACTTTTTGTCAATTCTACTAATGGATCTAATAAAGCGATAAGATTTTTAATAATAGATTCGGATTTGTTAAAATATCTACTTGAGATCGATTAGGCCATACTTAAAGATTTTTTATTTTGTTTCCGAATTATCAAAATTTAAAATTATACGAGTATATACTTAGTCCAATAAATATCAAAAAGACATAATGACAAATCAAAATCAATTTTCAAAAGAATAATCGTAATTAGTAAGTCTATTGGTGTATAAAATTATTTTGTACGATCGACAAACAATTAAAACCTCTATTTCGGTTGAAATAACTGATAATTTACAACCTCCTTAAGGACAGCATACACATTATTGGTGCTGTGATGTTTACAGGGATCGACTGACTTTTTCTAACAATGTTGGCTCTTGATAGCCTATAGCAGCAGGATACGGATAACGCATAGTCCATATATCTTTTAACAATATGATTATGGCTATAAATCATTTTATTTTATAGGGCTGTCAATCGTGCGAATGCGATGCAGTGGGTTCCGTCAACAATACTTGTGATTCAAACACCGGTCAATGTATATGTCGGCCGGGCGTAACCGGCAAGAAATGTGACGCGTGCGAACCTTTCCACTATGGATTTTCAGTCGAAGGGTGTAAATCATGCGCTTGTGATTCCATCGGTTCGGTATCTTTGCAGTGCGATGCAAATGGACAGTGTCCCGTGAGTTTAAAACCATATTTGCACTCATATAAATGTTATATAGTACTATAAAATGACTTATAAAATTGATGGTAAAATAAACTTTCAAAAAGTAATTTAGTAGGTACAGGCGGTACAGTACCTAATTAAAATACTATTTAAAAAAAAAATATATATATATTTAGAAATTTTCAAATAATTTTAAAGACGTGTTTGAGACAAATTTTAAATAATATTTTTTTTTATTATTTATTAGTAAATTATATTATTAATTTAGGTATGCCTTTTTATCATTAAATTCCTAGTTTTAAATATTATTAAAATTTTGATTAAGGGTATGACAACTGAATTTAAATTATTTACAAAATTTTAATGAAAACAATTATTAATATTTAGTATTTTATGGAAACTTATTTTTTATTTTATCTTTTTATTTATTAACAACTTAATAATGTATTTAAATTTTAAAAAGTTATCTAGAACACATTTTATTGACAATGCATTGTTTAATATCAATTAAAATTATGTATCTATTGTTTATATAAATATTTTATTGATTATAAAATGAATACGCTTATTACAGTTGTTAGTTTAATATTAGTATCAATTATTTAGTAGTGGCATATTATGTAAAAACTTAAGATTTTAGTACTGTTATTAATTTAAAATAAAACTTTGTAAAAATAAGTTTTTTCAAAAAAAGTATTTGTTATGTATTCAAATACCTATTAATATATCATTGATAGTATTTTAATGCTTTAAAATATATTTAAATACAAATGTATAAAATATTTTATTCTAATATTTTACTTTACTGATTATAATAGGAGTATTGTCTATACCGTTTTAAAATATAAATTATTAAAGCATGGTGAAAATGGTAGAACATGTATATTGAAATATTTCATTTGTGATTTCACACATTAATAATTTAATACATTTTTCTATAACTATTTAGTGCTTGGAAAATGTGGAAGGAAGACGTTGTGATCAGTGTAAAGAAAACAAATACGATCGGCAAAGAGGTTGTGTGGACTGTCCAGCCTGTTATAATTTGGTTCAAGATGCCGTTTCTTCACACCGCGAAAACTTAAAAAAACTCGAAGACGTGTTAAAAAATATTAATAATAATCCTACTGTGATAATTGATGAAGATTTCGAACAAAAACTGAAAGAAGTACAGTCGCATGTGGACGAATTGGAACAAAACGCCAAACTCGCTACTGGTGGTATGTACAAAAATATTTGTACCTTTTTAATTTACGTTTAATGTTTGTACCATATTTAATGGTGAATGATTTTTAGGGGATGGTTAATTTTTTTAAATATTTTTATTGTTTTAATCCTCTCATAACTCTATTTACCTATTTTTTTCAGCTAATATTTTATTTTACTGTGTATAATATAATGTGTTACTTACCATTGCTTATAATATTATTATATATTGGTATACAATCCTTAGGAATTGAAAAAATAAAATCATTAAAAATAATCTAACTTTTGTCATCAATAAAAATTATATAACTAAAGAATTTTCTAGTCACAATCCAGTAAGAAATTTAAAACTTGTGCAATTCATTTACCATTAAGTTTATCACAGCATAAAAATAGCTTTTTTATTTATAATTTGAAGATTATTTTTGTTATTGCACCTGGAATACTTAACTTAAAGTGTTGGTTGTTATGTAATTATATACACGTGTTATTTGTGTCTTATAGGCAACATACCAACGAGTGACAAATTGATTTCTCTTCAAAGCCAAATTATGGAAATTCAAGATCTAATGGCCCAAACTAGCAACTGGACTACTTTAGCTGAAGAAAAATCTCTACAGGCTGAAAATAACATCATGAATATTGAAAAAATGAATGATAAGTCTGCAAACACATTGAAAAGAGCATTAGAATATATTGAAACCGAAGGAGCCACGTCGCTTCTTAAGGCAATATCGAAAAGTAATGAACTCGGACAACAGAGCGATCAAATGTCTGAGATTGCTAGGGAAGCGAGAACATTTTTAATGCTGTAAGTAGTACTCTTATATTATATATTAAATTTAGCAAACTTTCCTTTTACATTGGTATATATTTTTTTTATCCGTATTTTATCTATCTTTAGAAAAGAACAAGAAATTGAAAAAATGAAAGTTACTGCAGCGCAAGCTGTGAAAATATCATCTGAAGCATTTAACATAACCAGAGACGCTATAAATCAACAGAAAAACATCAGGTATAAAAAGGTTATTTTAAATAATTTTGTACAAGTTCTTCAGCTTTTAAGTGTCGATCAGCTTGTGCGCGTCTTCCTCTCCGTCTTTGTTTAAAAATTATAAGTGATATTCGTCCCAGTTAAAGAACTCGACGATTTTTTAATTATGTATTTACAACAAAAATAGTAGACGTATAGGTACATTTTATACATTTTGTACATAATGATATACTATAGTCAATGAAAAAATATTAATTTAATTATCAATACTTTTAGTGATGAACTAAAATCCTTGGATACGGAAGTTAATTATGTAAAGGATAAATTGAATACTATCATTACCCAAGCAAATGAAGCACAAGAATTGGTGACTATGGTTAACAATGATTCATTATCAATATATCGAGATATTTACGCAATAAATTTACCAGATGTCAACATCACTGTTATGAAGCAAAATATTTCTAATTTAAACGCAGAGGTACGATAAATATGTAATTACCTACTAAAAAAATAATTAAAAATAATAATGTAAGCTTAATATTTGAGTATTTTTTTTTAAAACAATATATTTTTTAGGTTGAAAGTATCAAGAATGATTTAAAAATGCAAGGAACTGACGTAAACATAATGAATCTTATAAAGGAAGTAGCCGAAGAGTTACAACAATCTGAGATTACATTAGCTCAAGGCGAGAAGCAGCAAAGAACCAGGGAAAACTATTTGGCACAAGCAAATGCTTCTTATGAAAAAGCAGATGAAGCGGTTAAATTAGGTGTTAGAATTTTAGAAGAAGCTCAACAAACACTAAGCACATTGCAAGGTGAGTATACAAATTCCAGTCATATTGTTGAAACGGTATATCATTAATTTAGTTTAATTTTTCGTTATAGCATTTGACAAACAGGTGCAAGATAGTAAGAAAAATGCAACAGAGGCCTTAGAACAGGTTCCAGAAATCAAACAGTTGATAGAAGAGGCCAATGATAATACTATTCGTGCCCAAGAAGCATTATCTGGGGCCGAATCGGGTGCCTTAGCTGCTAGAGACACTGCTAAAAATGCACAAACAACATACGCTGATCAAGCATTAGAGGTACTAACATGTTAAAACGATTTTCATATTCAATATTTAATTGTTTTTTGTATTATAATAGGATTCGAATAAAACAAAAAAAGCTGCCGAAGAATTGGCATCCGAGGTACACAAGTTATACGACGAAAGTGTTGGCCAAATAAAACGAGTAGAAAATACTGCAGAACGCTTGAAAGATGCAGAAACTCAATTCGAACAAGATCAAAAAAGTATTGACGACGTAAGCGTTCATAAAATATTGTTAAAAATCGAATAGTTTTCATCGATAAATAATAATATTATACTTAATATATTATGTTCGTTACAATACAATTTTGTGTACATTATTACATTAATTATAGGCAAAAACGAAAATTGGCCAAGCAAAAACATCAGCATCTGAATCTAAAAAAATGGTAGACAAAGCATTACAGGATGTCGAACAGATATCAAAAGAATTGTTAGATTTGGCCGATAGTGGTAAGTTAATTTTTTTAATAATTTTTCTCTTATAAGACCATATATAGCAGAAAAAAATTCCTAAAGTACTAAGTTTTTTTCATTCAATAATGCTTTTTTTTTATTTGAAAATATTAGTTCTTATTTATTAGGATAAATAATTGTTTACATGATCATTTATCTATGAATATTTATGAATTATAGTATTATATGTCAAATAGATAGCTGTTTTTTGTTTTTTAATATTTTGTTAACTCAACTGTTAAATAATTGTTAGAAATTTTATTTAATCTTTATTTTGTTTTTTATTAACTGTTGTCGTTTGATATTTATTTAAATTATTTTGTTAATATAGATACTAACAAGTTGAGTTTACTTAACACTAGATTGGAAATGGCTGAACAAGAACTGTTGAACGCTGAGTTGGACAAAAAAATAGCGGCTATCAATAGTGCTAAGATTTCTCAAGTGAGTCTCATAACCCACCGGAGTGTATCAATGAATTATGTTTCATTATAATAATTGGATTGTTTTCACTTTATATGTAGGCTCAGTTAATCAACAAACTAAAAGAAGATATAAAATCATTAACTAACGACGTCAAAAATATCGAAGCGATACGGTTGGCACTTCCGAGTGGATGCTGGAAGAAAACGAATATAGAAGAATTGCGTTGAGCGAATAGTATCCATCTTGGGATTACACGTTTTACCATTTAGTCGTTAATTTAAGATAGTTATACAATTTTTTTAATATTTAAGTCAATTTTATGTGTTCATGAGTTTAAAAAGATAGTCATAATAATATGTTATCATCAAAATTTGTTTACGCAAACAAATTATTTTTGCAATGTAGTAAGCAAGTTCAAATTTTGAGATGAATGCACATTTTTAATATTTTCTATATTGAACAATACTATGTGCATACATATTTAATTACATTAGTTTAACATTTAAGAATTTTTTTAGTAAATTATTCAAAAACAAACAAACAAATAAAATAATTACACTTCTAATCGGCTCATCGAAAATTAATTTAAATAAAATATATTTTTATTATAATTCCAACCAATATAAATTCAGTTTTTAATAAATACTTTAAAATTTGTCCCATAGCCTTTAAGTGTCTTAGAATTATTTTATATATCTAAGAATGTACCTATGCAAAAGACTTAAATAATAATTATGCTGTCTTGAGTAGATTTAGATATATTATAATATTTATGTAAGATTATTTCAATGTGCCAAAGACCAATTTATTATTTATTATCCTACATATTATGTCTTACTTATATTGAAGCTTTTTTCCTTATAATAGTGTAAAATAAATAAATAAACATAATTAAATATGAGGGTTTTTTTTTTTTAATCTTCATCCAATACATTTTTTTTAGGCAAATAAAATATTTTAGTTTAAAACTAATGAAATAAACATAATTTTAGCCTATCAAATAATTAGTAATTTAATGATAACAATTTGAAAGTTATAAGTTATATTATTAAAAATGTTTTGACTTAACATTTAACAAAACACAAATATGCACATAGTTATTTTATATCTACCCCCGAAAGCGAGCTTATAAAATCATTATTTTTGTTATACTATACGTTGTGTTTATCTATCTATAAATGTTTATTTTTTAAGTATCTATACTTATATACTCGATTTTTAAACTAAATATTTAGTAAAATGTATTTTTAAATATTTTTCAAAATAATTAATATATTGCAGCATCTATGCAAATACGTTTAAAAAGTATCTCTATAAGACTGTCAATATACACTTATGCCTATTCAGTACACAATATTATCATAGTCAGACTTCAGTAACAGCAGTTACATCGTGTACCTACCTACATATAAGGGGCATGTGTAAAACCTTACAATTTATTGGTAAATAGTCAATTTTAGTATTAAATTAATTTCGCGGGTACATATTTTTGACCATCTTTAATATTATATTTAAACTTCACAGGTATTTAATGTAAACTCCAATTATATAAATTAATAAAATAAAACCTTAATTTTGTATGTATTATTATAATATATAATATTATAAGAAAAATAAAATTCAATTATAATAATATAATTATTCAATCAAACAATTAATACACATTACATTGTAATCGTATTTAACAACATTTAAATTTTCAAATTTATTAAATTAATTAAAATTTTTTAAAATCTGTATACATAGTTTTAATATTGTAATATACATAAACAATAAAAATAAATAAATGAATAAAATATTAATTGATCCATTGTGGCAACTATTTGGTATAGTTAGAAAAAAATATTACACATAATATAGTTTTTTGGAACAGAATGTTAACCATACAAAATATGTATTGGATACAATTACAATCTAAATTTTAATAATCGAAAAATCAAAAATTTAATAAGACGTTTGCTCTATCTATGTTTCCTATCTTAAGATCACGTGCTATATAGACAAAACGCATTAACGTCAATTAGCCATCTTTTAATGATTTTTGAGTAAGTTTAGATTAAAATTACTTTTTAAAAAAATGATAGAGAATAATATTTTTTAGGGTTGACTTATCGATTTAATATTTTTTCTTTATTTGATTTAAAAACAAAATGTAAAATTTTGTATGTTTAAATAGATATTAAATTATTTTGAGATAATACTTAAATTAATTGAAAAGTCAAACCCACATGATACACTTGACAAGTACGAGTTTATACAACTATATAATCTAGTAATAAATATGATAGTCTATGACATTGAATGTATTGTGTTGTTAATTTTAGCTTTAAATTGAGAAGGAAGATGAGTCATTTTATTATAATCAGGTTTAGGTAGACTATAACTTAAAATTTAAAAGTAACAAAAATTAAATGACAAAATGTTGACCGATCAAAAAATAATACTGTCAGTGCTTGTGCGTTGGTTTTACAGGTCAAACCAATAGAATTCACATACATAAAAATGGTAAATCGATGGAATTTACTTATCGTTTAGTGAGAGAGATACCCAGTACGAGTTCATAGAACTGCATGGTATTGTGTATATATATAGGTAGACAGTGCTATTGAAATTCATTTTCGCATTGTAATAATTCAACACCTTTTCCGTGGTTACAAACCACACCATATGTCATTGGCTCCAAAATACGCGTTAGGTTGTCGTCGTCTAAGCCGTCACCGTTGTTACGTTGATTTACGGTGGCATTATGCATAGGTACTCATTTACATGTCTACCGTCGTTATCATTACATCGTTATTACTATTATTTTTTTGATCAGCTTGTAACAGTAATAATTATAATCGTTTAGAGTCGGTTAAAGTGCTCCGACTAGGTCCTATAGTGTTTCTTGGATTAAATTTTTAAATAAAATTAAATATTATAAAATATCAAGTATTTCGTAGTTGACTGTTTGCGGCATACAGAACGCGGTCGTAGTGCGATATGCGATTACGACGACAGAAAAGAACGAGACGAAGAAAACGACGACGACGACGACGACGATGATGTCAACTTCTTCGGCCAAACACTGTGAAAGGCTGCTAAATGATAATCAGTTGACAATTTGGACTTCGAAAAGTGTGTTTTCTTTATTCTCCCTATCTTTTTCTCTTCCTCTTTAAATATATATATATATATATATATCATACAGAGGTAGCGAAACCTTTAAATACTGGACACTCTCGGTCTAAAATTTTGTTCATTCATTTTTTAAAGGGTTATGCTTATAGAAATTTCGTAGATTGTTTTTCAAAAAAACGTTCTCGTTTTAAGTCTCTAGAGCTTTATCATATTTTTATTTTAGCTGTACGTTTATTATGAATCTGTCAGTGAGAACTTCTTCTTTTATGTGCATAGATTTATCAATAATATATATTTTATATATATTAACAATTTTGTCCTTTACTATGTCAACTGAATCAATCTTTGGGCCAGTGGCACTTGACTAACTTTCCAGGGAGTGAGTGATAGAATAGATTTTTTATGTATTGGTTTGGTTAGCTGTGGAATTTCTGGTTATATATTTTTGCTACTTTACATTTCATGGGTATTATATGTCTATATATAGGGATTCGTTTGAGACTCAGTAGGGAGCGTTAGTGATAGACGGATATTTTTGATTAGAAATTTTGAATCTTTTTGTATTCGATATTTTGATGAACCCCATAGCTGATTTATAAAGATTTACATTTTTATTTTAAGGAAGATTTCACTGTTAAATATAATAATGATACTACAACACGATAATGTAGAAATAAAATAGTGAATAAATCAATATTCGTTTTACCTTAATGACAAACAATAGAGAAGCGTATATTATAAAACGCTGCTTCTCACTAACGATGAAATGTTTTTTGATTCATTAGAAATCGACCTGATGATATCAATTTAATAAGTAAAAATTAAATTTTTGATTTGTTTGAATTATACAAATGTCAACAGGAATATTTCATTTTCATAGTTAATTATTTTTCCCCTCCGAAATAGAATGCATAGATTATATGATCACAGAGGAATAAATAATTTTAAATTTCACTATTTGATTATTAGCATCGTTTTTCCAAAGAGAAAAATAATTTAATTAAGTAGTCGCAACAAAGTTAAACATTTAATAATCTGCTTGTAATTGTTGCATTTTTCAGTTGGTACTTTTTTCAGATCTTTCAAATAACAGAATAAGTATTAATATTTTTAGGCATCTATAACAGCATTAACAATTACGTCGTAGATATAAGATGAATTATCATATTGTAATATAGACTGACATCGAAAAAATAATAATATAATTTTTCGTTGCATAAGTCAAGTTATTCCAATCGTAATTCAACAGTAAGTAATTATCGTCAATTATATAGATAGTGATAACTAGTTAACATATATTAATTGTATGATATCACTATCGTTATTCGTCTGATATATGACTTCATTGATTTTTTTTCTTCTAGTTAAATTATTAATATTATTTAATTGACTAATACCTCCTCCCCCCGCAATATGACAGATGGCTATAGCATACACGAAACACCAACACCAGAATATATAGTAATTTACTATTTAATATTTTATCTATTGAATGATGCAACGTGTCACACAGTACAATACAAGAATATAGTACAGTCTATATGAGAATACCGTATAAACATAATAGTACAGTGGAATTTCTTTCACATACCACATTTATGAATACATTTTGGGCAATTATTAAATTATATTGAAGAAATTGTCACATTTAAAAATTATAAAATATTCATTCAAGTTATTATTTTTGAGTTACTTAAATTTAAAGTTAAAGAAATTTAAGTATTCACTCTCGCTATGGCTTAATTTTTAAATAGTGTTTAAATATTTTAAAACTTAAAACTACTGATTACAGATACATTATTAAACTTTACCATTTATTTAACATCATATACGATATTATTATTTAATAATTGTAAAAAAGTATAATTAATAATAATTATGCATGTATAGTCTTTATATTTAAGTAAATAGGTAGAAAAAAAAATTCAGTTATGTAAACCCGTTTGATTATTTTCTAGAATATTTTTGTAATTCTTTATTACAATTTACAAGTGAACGATTCATGATTATTATCTTTAAGTTATTTTTCTCCGGAAGTCCGGAAGTTTTTACTGCGTTAAAAATATGATTTAATATCATATTATATTTTAATATAATATTAACGCATAGCATCATAATAAACCAATAACCGTATGATATTAAAAAATAAATAACGGATTCGATTATTATGTATTATTTACTATACCACATAACTTTAACGTTTACCTATTGTTTATTTAATTTTAATATAATAATGTTAAATATTTGCATTGTTAAGTGATAATTCAATATTATAACGAGATTGATTCCTTTAAGTTTTTAAACAAAAAAAATATATTTTTAAACTCAATGAATTACGTTAAGTTTAATAATGTAGTTTCAAATTAAAATGACCAGCTGTCTCCCACATCATTTGACGTTTTACTTTTGTTAAAAATATAAATGTTATTTATTGATATTTTAATTTTAAAATATTTTCGTTTTGAATAATAATCTCTAATATGAAAAACATATTATTTTAAAAATGGTTGAAAAGCTGCTATTCTTTTCATTGGATTTTAGTCTATATATTCATATATTTTTTTAATTTTCAAGTACTCAAATATCAAAATACTATCTAACTAAACTGATTGGTTCAAGGTTAAATAATAATAAATTTATCGTGAATCGATTAATTTTAAAATATATAATTAATAAACACACAGTACTATATCTACACGTATTTGTTTTTAATCAATTTAATACTTTTATAAAATTAATACAATAATTAAAATTAATAGTATTAAAATCTATTGGTATAGTGTACATTGAAGAAAAATATGTTGTCATGTCAACAAGTTCAATACATATTGTATATTATGTTTATGTTTTTTATTTTATTATTCAATTGGGGGTTTTTTTTTTACTTTACGACAGGCTTATAAATACACATATATAGCAAGTACCTATACAATAACATCAATAACCTACAGTGAACTTTAATTGAAAAATACAAAAATATAAAACTAAAATGTATTTAACAGTCATAATAAATAGTTGATTGTTAAGAATAACTTTAAATAATGCACAAAATATATTAAACAAGCATATTTTAATCGAAAGTTTGAACTTCGAAAAACGATTGTAAATGGAGTTTGATTTTCTTAAAAAAGGTCAAGATTTTTTTAAAAAATAAAATAAAAACATAATCATGAAATCATTATACAGCGTATTGTTTTGATTGGAAAGTTATTCAGTTACTTTAATTTAGCTTAGTTTGGTATGCAGATAATAACTAAATGTCTAATAATACTATAAATTAATATAATATGACCTATCTTTGTTTTACCGTATTATATATTAAGTGGTATATTAAAAACATAAAAAAAAACTTCACTAAAATATTCGAATTATTTAAACTGATTTATTACTAATTTTTCGTTTAAATAAAATATTGTGTATAAATTCTAATTGACATTTTCACATAATCAGTGGCATCACCATTTGAGTTTTTTGTATCTATGCAGTCATGTAGCTATAGAATATTAAAGAGTTAAATAATGTAATGCTTTAATAGATAAGAAAAATTAGAAAGTTAAAAGTGTGAAAAATATCTATATACTTAGAATAATATACACATACGCATTATGGTTTTCATAATAAATTTTAACTTTTATGCATATTGGTTATCGGTGCGATTATAAATTTTGTGGCAGGACAATAGGACGATGACAAAAATAGGAGAGTCTATGTATATGCTATCTTTCTTCAAATTGTGTTGTTGCTAATTGTAATAACTATTGTTTTGTAGTCAATTTTAACAAATGTAATTTAAAATACATATTTAAAAAAAAAAGTATATTTAATAACTTAAAATAAATGATTTATAAACTTATAGTCTTTAGATTTTTAACTCAGCCTATTTAAAAGTATTAAAGGATGATACAGACTTTCACTAAAAGATGGTTTGAGAATTATTTGTAATTTCATATAATTTATCTTATATCTAATGTTTAATGTTTTTAACAGAATCAAATACGTATTTTTCTATTTTTTGTTTCATTTCATATAACTATCATAAATTCTAGCCTTACTCATATATTAAATCCTATTATTTCTTACATACGTGTAATTTCGTTATGTGCCGTGAAAGTTTTGGGGCAGTCACAGTCAAAGTAGTAATGTTTGGGAGAGAGTGGGGGTGGGTGTGAGCGTAAGCGGGCGAATGAGTGGGCGATTGATTGATATTTCGGACACACGCAGAGGGTGGTTTTTTATTTGCCATTTTTACAATTAACGTATGCGCGTGGTATAGTAGCGACACGTTTTACTGTCGGACGATTGTATTGCACATTACAGCATGCATATAATCCCGTTGACATATTGTGCAGCAACCATCATGCGGTCGGCGAGTCGTTTGAATTCGTACGATCCGATTTTCGTAGCGACTATAAATACCGTGACATGTACATGCACGATAATTATTTATAATGATGATGAAAATTGTAATACAATAACATAATATCGTAATATGACGTCTCTCGTTTGCAATATCGTTAAAATCTAAAATACATTATTTCACGTCGAAATGCCGGTCGCCGACAGCGAATACGACGGCGGGCATATGATCGCCAATAATCACTATCTACGCGACTATCATAGGTCGACGGAGCAGCAGATTCAGCAGCAGAACGTCGTAGTCGTATCCGCAAACTCCTTGCCACCCGCTGCAACAGGACCGGAAGTGCATCAGGCCTTGCACTCCATGGCGCCGCCGGCACTGCAACAGCAGCATCGCCAGCAGAGGAATCTTCAGCAGCAACGCCGTCAACAGCAGCCAATCGTCCGCGATGCAGAGTTCATCGCTGTGTCGTCTCGGAAGAACAGGTAACTATGTAGCAAATTATTACTGTGGTGCATATAATTATTATACATATTATACATATATTGCACACGAGCACCAACTCGTTTATTTGTCATGTTTCAAAATGATATTGATCCTAATTGGGTCCTAAACCTCAGCTGAGAATTTCTCATGATGACCGCTATGACTGCTGTTGGGTCTAAGATAGATAACATATTTTATCTTTATAAAACGAATATACAAATTTCCGTCCATATAGGATCTTGTGAAATGTTTTCATTGTCATGTATCTTTACGTAAAAATGATTTCATTATTTTATGTACAACAAGTTTTCCGAAGACTGGTTGATTTTTATTCACGATTCATTTCGCAGCATCTTTACATTTAATTAAAATAAGTTTTGAAAATGCATACATTAAAAAATGATACAATTTTCAATAAAATGTGTTAAGTTGGATTAAAAATTAAAAATGACTGCGTTCATTATGAATTTAAAATATGTAAGAATCGCTTAATAAAAAAAAAATAAAAATTTTAAAACTAAATGCCACTATTTCGGGACATAGAAGTAAAAATATTATGCTCACAATAATTGTATCATAATATACAATTCACTAGTATTTTACCATTTTATTTATATTATCATAATATTTAATTATAATTTAGTGTAGTAAAAATCATAAATGACTTTTTCATTCGTTATTAAACATATACAATTAATGTTGAGCGTTTAACGATCGTTTCTTAATTATTTAGTTATCAACGTTTCAAGACGTGTACACGAGTGAAGTAGCAGGACTACTCCACGACATATTTCAACACAAATTCCCAACGATGCACATATAATATGTATAATGGAATAATTTAGTTAAACGGTTCTTATCTCTGTACATAGTTCTGTAGCAATGACGAAAGAAATATCGAATTTAATTGAAAAATATATCGTTGTGTGCATATTATACAATTTTATGAGTTATAAAACAAATAACTCATTAATTTGTAGACCCAAATAAAAAACAATTTGAACATTAAATGTTAATCGTAAAAAATGACATTATATTATTTTAATCGATAATAAATATAATAGTCTTAATTATATTACGCGTCAACAGAAAATAAATATTAAATAATTATGAGCTGTTGTTTTATAACTGTATATAATATTCGATATACACATTTTATTAAATCGAAACAATTTATAAATGGTTTTCCGACGACAGATCGGCGTACATGAAAATATTTAAAATAGATAGTACACACACATTGAAAACGGTCTAATAATATAAAATATTATATTTTATGATTATCTCGTTGCAATATTGGTTTACTTTTTATCTTGGATATGCCTTACCAAAACATACCTAATATAATGATTAATAAATAATAAAATGCCTGATAATCAATGAAAATATATACCATTTTATATATTATGTTGAGAGATTAAGTTAGAAAAAACGTTTGGCACTGCTCATTTTTACCAAATTTACCTTGTATAATTTATTATAATAAAGTAATATATTTTTTCCTTAAATAATAATCAATACACATTTTTTAAATTATAGTAAATTGTACGAATTTTTTTTAATAATAATCAATAATACAAATTATTGTAAGCAATAATAATTAGTAAATAAGCTTATATTTTTTTGAAAATTATAATCAATTATACATATTTTAATCTTCGTTTTTAAATGTAGTGAAATGTAAATTGATTAATGCCTTTTGAACATCAGACACAGATTAAAGATTTGAAGGAAGAGACTTTTTACGAGCGCGGTAAATACTTTTTCGTATAGCAGATATACCAGATATAATAAAATCTAAATTAGTTATGTAGTTATTTATTTCAGTTAAAATAATTTTCCTAGGACGAATACTTATATCTTCGACAGTCACTCGCTTACCTACTGCAGATATATTTAAAACCTATGGACTTATAAAAATACATTTTTCACTAGTTACAGACACGAGTACACGACATCTTATAAATAAACAAATTAACCAATTCGTTAATGTGAAATGTTTACGCAGGTGAATTTGGCGTAAATGGGCTGTCGGAAAAAATATACCTACCTATTTTATTTTGGCACGAACGGGGCTGTACCCAAAATGAATTTTTTTTTTTGGCACAGATGGGTGACCTCTTAAAAAATAATCAAATACAAGAATTGTTGTTAATTGTCGAATAATTGTGATGTCACAATATATACTTCAGATTAATGAGTATTCATTAGTCATGCTTATCGTTGTTTTTTCTTCAATAAAGAATTAATTAAAATTAGGACTTTTGGAATTTTTAAATTAGTATTAAATTTTTACTTTTAAAGATGAAATGTTCAAATACATCTATTTTGTTAGTATTAAAGGAGTTCTATAGGTTGTATATGATTTAAAAAAGAAAAAAAAATGATGCAAAGTATATTAATTGAAATTTGAACATTCCTTGATTTATTTAACTTTATATATTGAGGATAATCTTCTATGATAATAATTTTAAATATGTTATAGGGCTATGATAATAAGACGATACATTTATTATAGTAATTAATAATTGTGTATTATGCTAGCGTTTTATAATTTGTAAAAAATTGGTATTAACCTTAATAAGGATAGTTATACTAGTTAAAATATTGAATTTATTATATTTTTGATATAAAACTATAATATTGACATGTTACATTAGCTTAAATAATTTAGAAATGATTTAAACTTCGAATTAATAGAGTGAATATTTACAAAAAAGTCAACTGTAATAATTCAAAATAAAAAATAGCAGCTCAAAAAGTCAACTGTAATAATTTAAAATAAAAAATAGCAGCTCACTTTTATAAAATTGAAGTTTGAGTTATTTTATACCCCGAGAAACTCCCGGAATAAAAAATCTGGTATTAAAATGTGGTCTTCAAAATTATAAAAAAAAGAAAAATAAAGAAAATCGTAAAAACACTGTGCTATTAAAGTACAGAATCGACAAGATGAAGATCACGCTTGGTTAATCATCCTGTATACACGACATAGCAATTATTATTCGTTAATGTTGATAAAGAAATAATTTGGTTAATTAATATTATAATAATGTGCAGAAGATTATCGTTATTGGTAAGGAGTTAATTTTCATACCAAATGTATATTATAACTGATTAACACGAAAATTACATTGTGTGGAAAAAAAATCATTGTTTCTTTTCTCCGATAGCGCATACGCCATTCAGTTGTAAATAATAGCTGTATAACTTATTGACCGTTTGCTACGGTTGTTACGTTTGGTAGTCTAGTCATAATTTTTTTTACTAGCAAAAATATACATCCCCATGCATCTCTTTGACAGGAAGTTCCAAGATCTGTGGCGAGGCAGAACCGTCCTAGAAAAATGGATAATTTTTTTCGCCACCGTGTTGTGCTGTGTTTTTTTGATGCTGACGATCATGAAAATTAAAGGCAGTAAGTTGATAACCGAATACTCCTCGCGTTTAATATCACCATTTTATAATAATAATATGAGAGCCATTAATTTGTAGAAAAATGCATTACTCTTAGCTTACTGTAAGCTCCCAACATTTAAATTAAGTACTAATAAATTCAATTTTAAATCTTCATTTTTACAATTTTTAATTTTTAGGTAATTTTAAAATTTTTTATTATTAGTTTTTAACATATCCTCGTAAATTGAACCATTTTACACATATTTACGTTAATTGTTTAATTTTAGTCTTATTAATATCAATTTTACAAGCGTGTATATGTATAACTAATAAGTACTAATATTTATTGTATATAAATGTCTTATGCGTACATACGTCACGCTTAATTAATAATATATTTAACTTAAAATATTTCATACTTGATAAATAATCAATGACTATGAATACTTGTGCATTGTTTTTATTTTTTAAACTATGATTCCCAAGACATATACTTATTATAAATTTTATTCTGATATTTTTGAAGTTTTAATGCACAAGTGTTTTTAGTACATCTTCAAAAATTTTTAACACATTAAATTTTCAGTTTTAATTATAATATAATGCATTTATTAATAACCATCCGTATGTTTTTGTTATTATTGTTAAGGTGGTATATTTGGTGTTAGGAACATAACGTGTACAAGTGATGAATGTGTATTATCAGGTTTGTATTATCTACCTATATACAGTATATTACGAGATAATATTTAAAAACAGTAACATATAATACAAAACATATGATATAATTAGGGCTCAGAAGTTTATGATCTTAAAATCATTAAAAATGACCAAAAAAAAAAATGCAAATATTTCTTAAAAATCATAAAATATGACAAAAAAAAAAAATCACAAAAAATCACTTAAAAAATGGTAAATTTTTATTTAAAACTAGTAAAAATATATTTATTAAATTTTACTATTAAAACATATTTTATATTATCAAAAGTAAAAATGACAGTTAGCAATTATTATTTAATTCTATCGATTTTATCTTTACCTAACCCATATATAACTTGTGTAAAAAAATTTTTTATTTTATAAAATATAAATTTTATGAAGGTACTTATATACAGTCTGTGTAAAACAAAAACTATGCGTGTATTGTGTAAAGATTTTAATTGAAAAATCTAATGATAAATACAAGAAATTGAACTAAAAAGGAAAATAGGATCTAAAAATGACAAAAAATGACTTGAAAAGTAAAAAAAGTAAAAAAATGCAAATTAAAATTAGTCATTTAGATTCACATGTTTATGACACACATTTGTGACCAGGAGAGCATCGTTTAATAAGTTCCAAAAAAAAAAAAAAAAAACCAATACAAAATCCATCAAATTCCGAGCCCAAGATATAATATTCCAATCCTAAAAAACGTAACCTATATTAATAACTGTTTCGGGCGAAGCTGCAGATTTTCCCTGTAGGTTTTTATGATTATAATTCGTGTTATTTGCAGTTAAATTTTACAATAATATTTTATGATTTTTTTTTTTATGTTTGCAAATATGGACGTCATTGTTTACTTAATACTCGATGAATATGTAGCTAGTAGTATAAGGAGATCCATTGATGTGGCCGCTGAACCTTGCGATAATTTTTACGAATTCGCGTGTGGAAAATACTACCGCCGAATGGACTTTGATAAATACGACAATTGGTTTATGGATAAAACAACGAAAATTTCTGAGGAAATTACAGGTGACTTTAATAATTATAATTATAGTATAAACGTGACATATAATAATATTATGTTTAGGATAATTTTATTGTAACGGTTATGCTACAGGACAACAACATATAAGATGGCGTATAATAAAATATAATAATCATACCACGGTTAGAATCTAAATTATAGATAAGCAGAGTTAACAATCACGATCGCACCATAAAACATTTTTCCTTTCTTATTTTCATATTTTTATAGAAATAAATTACAAAAAATGTATATACTAAAAATGCCTATAGACGTTTAGTATTAATATTTTACAAGCTCATAAGTCACAACTTACTTTCAAATTAAAATATCGTAAAAATCTAGCAAGAATATACATAAGTTTTTACTTTTTTAATGAAAACATATATTTTTAATTTTACATTTCAAAGTAAAATATTATTTAGAGTATTCTGATTTAAAAAATCAAATTCCAGCCAAGTAGTTTATTAGTTATACGTATTTAAAGTTTAGAGTCTAAACTTTAGATAGTGGACCAATATTTTAAACTTTTGTACCACTTCACTTCGCTTACCAAAGTTTTAAATTTTTATAACTCATAAGTCACTTATCCAAAATTTAATGTTTTTATAGATGGAAGTTTTCGAAAAAATATTTTATTTTAATTAAAAATGTATGTTGTTATAAAAAGTTAATTTTTTGAAATAATGACTGT
This sequence comes from Melanaphis sacchari, assembly GCF_002803265.2. Taxonomy (NCBI): domain Eukaryota; kingdom Metazoa; phylum Arthropoda; class Insecta; order Hemiptera; family Aphididae; genus Melanaphis; species Melanaphis sacchari. The sequence goes on from NW_020270698.1 coordinate 181,394, forward strand.
TTTACGTTGAATGAATCATTCGGTGTGTCTTATATTTGAAATATAACTTATTTAAGTATTATTATGTATTGAAAACTATTAGGATAAAACCACGATATTCATTAATCTCATATTATATAATTTCCAAAACTTCGTAAAAATATATTTCATACATATTATTTAAATGAATAAAATATTCAACGCTATAATATTATAATTTTTCTCTAAAATTAATTATTTATTTTGTTTTGTAAATCGTCAGTTTAGTTTCAAATACTTTTACATTTAGCTTAAATGATAAGTAATTTTTTCATCTTGCGATTGAAAATTAAACACTTTTGATTCATTTAAATTTCTATCGTATTTTACAAAAGCAAAGTTCACTTTGTGACTTCCTGTGGATACATAGTTTTAAATATAGGATCAATTAAAGTACACGGTTTTTATGGTATGTCAATTTTTCCGGTAAATTGATTATATTTTATATCTCAAAGAAACAGGTCCATCAATATCTTTAGTGTTCTGACCGTATTTTTTAAATAGTTTAAAATTCAAAAATATTTTTATTTTTATTTTTTGTTAATATTGAATCAACCGTGACAAATATATATAGCCGAGCACATAATCATTGTTAATTTAAAGTCCATACGATTTTTTTGATCATTATGTTTGTGCCATAGTTTAATATAAATTGAAAACAAGTTTGCATTAAATTTATTTAAATTTGATAATTCAATCATATACTACGATATAATTAAACAAATTATTTTGATTTGAACCGTCAATAAAAATTACAGTAATTAAACTAGGTCGTAAATACGATTTCTTTATAGCATAAACAATTATTATACATCATAACTAATACAATTTCGTACGATATAAAATTATATCTATCATCAACTTGTTAAAACTGTTTCCAAATTTGTATATTGTTACACGTTTATTATTATTGTTATTTTTAATCTAATTTGTATATAGGCATCAATTTTATTCCTAGAGTCAGCTTGTAAATCATAAATAAATATTTTTTTCTTCAGAAATAACCTTTTATATGCCATAACTATAATTAACATCATCGTTAATCATTGTGTTAATTATTATTTATTACATTTTCCCAGCCATTATTGTTTTTATCGTTTATCACCATGTCTATTAAGCAGATAATGATATGCAATTCTATAAACAACCTCTTTTGTTTCAGATATTTTAGAAAAAAAGGATAATAAAGGCGATTTGCAGTCCGTAAAACAAGGGAGACGTTTATATAAGGCGTGTTTGAATACAGGTAAGAGACATATATTTTATTATATAACACACAGGGAAACGGGTAGGAGTGCAGAAATCATACCCTTTTTACGTTGATAAGTGTGTAATACGGCGGTGTCTAAAACGTTTGGAGGGTAACATCGATTTATTTGACTCATAATATTCATGATTAAGTATAATGCTGTGCATTAAAGCATATACTATAAATTAATATAAAAGGCGCCACCTCTGCCACCGATTTCGGATCGTGTTCTTTTTATTTTCGGATTTATTGCAACTATTTAATTTAGTTCATTCTAAAGTAGTGACGGTATCTAATCCACCCAAAATACGTCGACAATAATAAAAACTGACTCATCAAAATAAACAACAAAATAGTTTTTATGCAGCAAGATACGTAATAAATAATAACACATTCAATATACATGCACAGTCTTACACGGCCGTCGTTTACAAAATAAGAACACAAAACGAGAAATATTTTTCAAAGGCGCATTTTTAAATACGTACCGAGTAGTGAGAAAGGGTGTATGACGACGCAACAGTTGGACATGAATTGTTGAGAGGCTGTTATTATAATATATGACTCGTTTATGATGATAATATATAAAATATACCTAATGCTTATTTTCGCGGAAGAAATATCAACTTTTTCAATAGCGTGCGTTACGTCTCTTTTTAATGCGCCGTAATATATAAAATATTCAATATTATATGAAAATAAATACGTGGCCTACAATAACAACTAATTTTATAATCATAATGATTAATAAGGCCCGAAAATTGTAGGAGTTTCATATTGTTTTATATGCTGTTAATCTGTGGTTGATTAAGTTAGAAGCCCGGACTATGCGATATTAAAATTTAAAATCAAAAGTTTAAAATGCACATTACACATATTTCGTCAATTTTAGGGAAAAATTTCACATTTCATTGATTTTTATATGCATATTAAGCATATTCAACACTTTTTAAAGCAATGGATTTTTTTTCTTAACCAATGTATCTTAAAATATATAATTGAATATAAAACCTAATATTGTTTTATGTAAGTATTTATTGTCATTCGTTAAAATTGGCTTATAAAAAATATAAAATAGATGTAATATTAGATTTAGTGTTTATTATAATTGAAGCTATAAATATTGATAGATTAATATTAATTACTATAATACTCAAGTCATGATTCCTATCATAATATATACTATTATCCTTAGTATATGAAGTTAAATAACTCAAAAACTATTCGTTTGAATTTTGATTTTGCTCCTTCAAAATTTTTATAAAAGCTATTCACTTAAAATTTAGCAGTAGAAAAGGGGGGTTTCATTGACAAACAAGTTTGTTTTCAAGACATTCAAAATCAAAATATTAAACATAATCTACAAACAACTTCTAAATAATATTATTATCTATAATATGATAATCGTTAAATTAATTAAAATATTAAAAATAATAGACAAGTAAATAGAATATCTAGAACGTAAAATTTGCCATCTCATATTTTAGAAGGATGATATCACACCTGCAAGGTATTTAAAAATGGTATGTCGACACTTGGGCGTGGAAAATTGGGTGCGGGACTTTTAGGTGCAACAACAATTGGGAGCGAATATCAATATTTTTTAACATTAATGTAAAACGTATACTAATAATAGATGAAATAAATTCTAGATTTTATTGTAATATCTATACCTATACAATACGAGTACACGTTGACGTATAGATTACTTTGTCATACAATAAAAAATCGATAATCCAGCAAATTAATATTAAGAATGATCCGCTAATATCCGAATAATTGAAATATAAAATATAAAATTATTGTTTTTAAAAAGTATTTTAATAATAACTTTCATTATAATATATAGAACAGCCATGAACCAGAATAAAATATCTTTTTTTAAATCTTAGTCCGTTTAGAACTTTTTTCAAATTATATACGTAATTACATTATAAATAATAATAATAATAATAATAATAATATGTTTTAGATATAGCAATAAAATCTAGAATTTATTTACATTTATTATTAGTATACGTTTTACATTAATTTAAAAAAAATATTGATATTCGCTTCCAATTGTCTAGCATCCAAGCGTCGTACATTCCTTAAAATTATCTTACCGCCTATTTATTGAAGTACCTAAATATATATTTTATAGTAAGCAATTTAAAACTATAGTATAATTTACAAAGATTGATGAATTGGATCTTAAGTTTTTTTCTCTTTTCCTTTTTCCTGAAAATAAGTTTAGGGGCATTATTAACTTTTAGATAAAACAGGAGAGAGTAAAATTATGTAAAGTAAAAAGAATCAGTACTCGTCTGGCAAGTCACGATTCTTTTTTGCGTTCTTCTCCCATTGTTGGGAGAAACACTGCGCCGCTATCGGTCAACGAGGATTGTCAGTTGTAGGGGAAAATTTATAAAACGGTTGATGGTCAAGTACTCGTAGTTTAAAAACAGTAGTATTTTGGTTGATTTTACTTAATAAAATAAATTGTGTGTTTGGTTGTACCTGTAGATAAACTAAACACTTTGCAATATGATACGGTGTTCAAGTTCCTGAATAAGGTTGGAATTCCGAAAAATATACCTGGTTTAATGATCAGTTACTACAACGAGCCTAAGTTCAACGTGGCAAAGTCCTTGGCGCTAATCCAGCGGTACCTTGGAATGGATATTATAATGCAGATAATCATGGATGTGAACCCAAAAACCAACCTATCAGTTATATCTGTAAATATTAACACAAAGTATTATAATCATATAACTTATATTAGTTTATGTATTATTATTATGTTTCATACGTTATAAAACATATAATATAATAATACATTAAATGAAATGTACGCTGTTTTTTACATAAAAACTTTTTGGCGTCAAGGCCTTAAAATAATAAAAAAAATTTGACGGCACATACTCCTTATTTTATTTACATTTTACAGTTTAATTTAATTTATTTAAGTTTGTTTATTATCTATATTAATTTAACGTGGTATAAATCATCAAAGCTAGGTTATTAACTAATATGTTACATTATGTGATATTCCAAATTTTTATACCATTTATAAATTTTAATCGCGGGCCGCATAAAATCGCTACCCGGGCCGCAGGTTACTGACCCCTGCTTTAGTATAACGTATCATGGACAGTAAAATGTACTGTCCATTCTACTGTCCTCTCAATTTATAGAGTAAATACTCAATATGAGGCCAATACACGATTTTTATTTTATCTCTAACCCTTTTGCAATTTCAACAAAACACATTCACTCAAAATATAATAATTTATGCATGGGCGTTTAAGAATAAAATAAAGTGTACCTAACAAATATTTTAAACATTAAAATTTTTTGAATTTCGATACATAATTTTGTCTATAAAATTGAATTTTTAATTTAAATTATTTATGAAGTGCTATTACTGAATATATTTTTCACTCAAGCCAACCATGACCTATTATATATTCATCTATTGTGCTTATTATAAATGTATTTTATACAGATTGTACAAATAAAATAAATATGACAAAAAAATAAAAATATATATTAAGTTAAATAATAATAATTAAAATACTAAACCAATGTATAAATACAAAAATATTAAAAGGTATCATTTTGTTTATTAGATATTGCCAGATTTTCAATTTGATATATTTTATGTATAATGAATGTCTATGTAACCGGCATAAGATCATTAAAATACCATATAAAATAATTTTAATAAAATGTTTATCTAATGTTTATGTTATACAAGTGTCAAACAGGGAAATAAAACATTACCTTAGTGTTGTGACTTGATATTACATTTCGGCCTTTGGTTGATTATTTTTATTATCAATATCTAATAATATCGATACCACAAGTTGGCTTAATGTATTAAGATTTGATATCGATATCACGGAATAAAAATAATCAGTTAAATATTATAAAAAAAATTATACTTTTTTTATTTGTTATTATTGGATCTAATTATATAAATTAGCATTAAAATTAATAATCTCTCTAGTCTAGTCTCTTAATTTATGTTCACGGGTTTGTTTGTTCATTTTTTTTTTCACGACTTCGTAGTCCTATTATAATATTCTGGGATAATTTTAAAACTGTGATAGTTAGCCCACATAAGTCACGCATTTATTGCTATAACTATAAAACTCGTAGGTAATGTTGCAAGAGTTGCTTGTTTTTTTTTTTTTACATGCTTCAAGTTTTTAATAAAACCAAACTAAAAATCCATTTTAAATAATGACGAATTCAAAAATCAAAATGTAAAATGTACATTATGTGATTATGCATACTTACCTATTTTATGGATTTAATAAAAATGCATATTATATTTTATTTTTTTATTTGCCTATTTTAGCGTAAATCCTTACATTTATTGAAAATATATTTTATTAATACATACTATTTAAATAAATACCAATAGTATTTTTTCAGAAGAATAATATCATCGATTGGAAAACAGTTTTCCACGTATCGTATTATATTTCTATTAGCTTTTCAATTTATTTAATGAAATAATGTTTAATATACTAGCGTTAGAAGAATATTAATGGCTAATAAACAATTGGTTAATAGTTAATAGGTACATATAATTTTTTTTGCTATTAAATTAAAATTTTTTTTTTTGAAAAAAAGGCTATTTATTTTGATTATTTTTTAAAATTTTGATGTTATTGTTTGGTTTTACCAGCAACTTTTTGTCCACAGGTAGGGCCCGTGTCGAGTTATGTATCGACATTGCCAGAACCGCTGTACGACTTCCATCGTCCTACCAAAATTGGTCGTAAGCAACCATTTGACATTCACGAAATCTCAAAAGATGACGGTTTCAACAAAAGATTAGCGATTGCTAAAGTCCAATACATGATTAAGATCATCTTGTATTTGTTTCCCGAAGAAGATTTCAACAACGATTTGATGGCCGAATTTTGTTTAAATATCTTCTCTTTTGAATTGGATTTATTAAAGGTATAATTTTAATAAATTTTTCAAAGTAGAATAATCCATTATCGAGAATGATCCATTAAACATCTTAAAATAATATTTTTTCAGTCATTTTTTTCATAGTTTGATGTATTTGGGGTGTCGTTATTTTCTACCAAAATCGATAGTTTTATTCACCGTCAATATAATAATATATATATTTCAATTTTCTATCAAAATAACTTTGGTTTTTAGATTTTTTTAACTCTTTATTGTAAAAATTGATATATTTTAATATTATAGTATAATATGTAATATGAGTATAATATTATTGTACTAAATGGTTATAGGCTACATAGATATAATATTTTCTCAGTCGGTAATTTTTTTCTAACAATAGAAAAACAAAAGTAATCCATCACTCATAAGTTTAGCTTTGTTTATAATTCTTAACAATTTATTATAACTCTAAGTTGTGGAATTATAATTTCAGTAGGCTTAAATATTTTGGTCACTACTATTTTCTACGTGATATGTATATTTTATACGAAAATAAATAATAACTAAATGCCATCGTGTTTTTCTTGATGAGAATTCATTGCTTTAAATAAGACTATCGACTAACTACTTAATGTGTAATAGTTAAATAATATATACTGGAACATTTCATTATTATATAAAAAAAAAAAATAAATAAATAATAAAATAAAATAAATTACAATTATATTTGAAAAAAAAAATGTTTGATATTGATTAAAATAAAATTTTTTGTTACAAAGTTTATTACATTTGTCAGTTATTTCTATTAAATTTTAAAATATTCTATTCTATAATACATTTATTTTACAGAAAGACGTAGACTACGAAAAAAAAGGAGAAGAATTCACAACATATGGCCTAAGGAATTACATGTATTCGGGTGTGCCAGACCCATCAATTGAAACTTTGGTACTATATAATTTTACAAATTTTGAGCGAAGTGTAATATTACTGTCATAGTGGTTTTAATTTTTTGTTTTAAAATCTACAACGACTTCAATTTTTAAGGATATAATTTAGTCCTTTACAATAAAATGATAATTTTAAAATCATAAAATCGATTACAAAATTGATTGTAAACTATTTTATTTTGTCTAAACCAAAAAAAGTTAAAAAGTCAAATATATATTATTTTTTTTATGGACTTTGAATGTTGAAAAGACAATATTATAGAGTTGGAAATGTATGTCGAGCACTCTTTTTTCATTTTTAAAATACAATATGATCACGTTTTGTTATAAAGCTTATAATAGTTTTAAATAATATAATCTTTTATTGAGTCTTACACAGATGTTGATGAATGATAAGTACCATTAACTTTTCATGGTTTTTAAGCATGTGACTAAATTTTATTTACATTTCTTCCATTTGATATAGTTTGACTGGCAAACGTATATTAGTTATATTACCACGGGAACAAATGTCAAATGGTCGATGAGTGATATAATATTAGTCCGAAATCCGGAATATTTTTTGGAACTCCGAGAGAAGTTATTAAACGCTTCTGAAGAAAAAATTCGTAAGTACACTTATATTTTTTAGAGGAAATGTATTATTTTAAGTTGCAATACCTATATCTTGAAAAAAAAAAAAATAACAAAAATTTTTAATTTAATGTTACTTTACAAACAATTTACTTATTATAATAGGGACATAGTTCGATATGAAATCGTTGAAAATAAAGGCATTTATTTTGTCATATTAGTTTGGTCTATAAAATATATAAGACATATAAATAGGTTATAAATATGTTTTTAATGAAAAAAAAAAAAAAAAATCACGAACCCCAATACGAACCGAGTAGTATTTTTAGTTTTTGCCTTACTTAAAAATTCACATTAAATTCAATGAATACAAAAAATAAATAATATCTTTAAGAACCATTAGCGTTTTAATTGTTCTACTTTTAACCACTGAAAAAAGTAAATAATTGTAAAACTAGGTTCATGAAATTTTCATACGAATCTGCACAATTGAAGTATACAATTGAGCATAAATGTGTGTCCGATTTACTGTTGACCGGTTGAAATGAGAGAAAGCCGCGCATCACGTTCCGATTGCTAATATAGACACACCTATTGTTAATATGAAAGAAATAATTTTATAAATTAATAAAAATAATATGTTAACAATATCATATAATTTTATACTTTTTACGAATAATGAAAACATTGAAAATAGAAACTAATCGATTTATATAATATTATAATATTATATACGTAATATTAAAATATTATAAACATTACCATTGATTATTGTGATATATATACTTATAAGTTTTTTTATAATTCACAAAGATTTCTATGTTTAATAGTTAATACTAATATTGTTAGGTATTTATCGATTTTTTCAATTATATTTTAGAATAGCGATTCCCAATTATTTGAGAGTTATTACTCTCCAAAAAGTAAAATGGGCTTTTCTGAGGGATTAAGAAAAATATTATTTTTTTTCAATTACCTAGTTTATAAAAAAAAAAAAACTTTTTATTTTAATTATTATTTATTATTTTGTTTTTTAAATTTAACTAACTGTGAGGGGTTTGTTTACTAATATCTAACCAAATTTGTGTGTACTAGTCTCAAAGAGATTGGGAACCGCTGTTTTAGAAAATATAAATAAGTGCATGAAAATTGTATATTATATTCTTATAAGTTATATGTATATAAAACACAGTGGATAAATAAATAAACAATTTACTCATAAAGTTATATAAAGTGCATACTTTTGTCAAGAACATTTATTCACTAAGAATAGTATTGTTATTTTTGTTGTACACTTACAAAACGATTTCTTTTCCAATGAGATATGTTAAAGAGACATGCCAATTATTATATTCATAATCTATATGAATATTTATATTTTGTTACTTAAGTCTTATTTAACCAAATTTTTTTTTTTTTGCACTTATTATCTTGTTACGTTTGCTTTTCACAATATAGGTATGTAGTATAATATGTTATGTTTTAAAAATGTTTAAGCGATCGTAATAAATTACGAGAATATACGATACCTAATGAGTACCTACCTGTAATAATGTTTTGTTACAAAATATCAGTAAATTCACACAAATAGTGCCATGACTGAACTAGTTTTGGCTTTTTTATTAAAAAAAAAAAAAAAAATAATCAATAGACCCTATCAGGGATATAATTATATTTCACAGGAATGATTTTACATAGATGGATATCGAAATAGTCTCTCTATCCTACAGTAGTATTTTATACCCCTCATATAAAAAAATATAAAACAAAATACCTTTAATTTCAGGTTATAGAGTATATTATTAATTTTATGTCCTGAACTGGAAGTTTCTTTATTTATTTCAAAAAGTAATTGTAACTTGCAAGTAATTATTTATGATAGAAAAACTAAACAATATTATCTTGTGTTTGTAAATGCTCAACAAAGAAATTTCAAATAAATATTACGGAAAAGGTCACTCCGTTAATTTTCACCTCGCAAAATAATACGTTGCAAGGGAAATCAAAAAAAAGTTTGCATATTTTTCACCACATATTTTTATTTTTAATCCCCAGACAAGAAATATAAATGTCAAAAAAACAATATTTTAAATGCATTGTATTTTACACAATTATTTACCAATATCTAAAAATAAAAACGATCAGTTAGAAATTAAATGTTAATACAATTAATTATTTTGAAATTTAAAAGCATATTTTACAATTTAATATTACAAAATTATATTTTAATATCTTTTTTGTTTAATTTGTTTTCAAAGTTCTCATAAAGATAAATTATTTAATCAACTTCTAATTAAAAATATAATATGATATAAAATTAAATTATACATTATTACTACTTCAAAAAATCAATTTTTCGACGATTTCATTAGTGAAATTGTTAATTATAACATTTCTATCAAACTAAATTAAATATAGTGGTACTACTAATTGGCTTTTTCCCCAACTTCCTACTTACCTATGTCAATTTTTTTAATATTGTAAATATCTAGTAAGCTTATTGTAATAATTGTGTAAGGATTGTACATTTTCTTAAAATGAAAAAAAATATTAAATTTAATTGACAAAACCCAGAATTCTTATTGAAATATATGTGAAAATTAAGTCCGTAATAAATTATTTTAAATAATAATAACAATTTATTTTATATTATTATTATTATATTTGTTTTTAACTATTTTAGAACAATTGCTTTGGTGGAAAGTTGTGGAAGCTTTAGTTACTCACACTACTACCCAGATGGTAGAATTAAAAGAAGAATTTATGCAAACCATATTACCGTCAGCTAAAAGATCGACCCGGTACTTAATACACATAGTTTTCCGAAATATTTAAATAGCTGCTATACACTTTCTCACCCATATCGTTTTTTTTAAGAAAGGAATTTTGTACGTCAGTAGTCAAATCCACCCTAAAATTACCTCTAGCTTACGAGTTCTACGTCCGCCATGACCTGAAAGAAACTACTGAGGAGGTAATTATAGTATAATTAGGTATTATATGTAAATATAGACCGGAGGAACGCAACGGATAGTAATGTTTTTTATTTCTCATACAAGATCTTTGAGATGATTAAACAACTGCAAGACGTATTTAAAGACATGATCAGTGAGTCCGAATGGATGGATGAAGACACTAAAAGTAGGATTTTATTCAAGTTGGATTCCATAAGAATTGGAGTCGGTTATCCGGAAATATTCCAGACGCCAGAACTCGTGGATAAAAAATACGACTACGTAAGAATATTGTAAATAATATATGATATTATAATATTTATATCTAAGTCAATTAAAATATGCTTATTAGGAACACAATGATATATACACCTTAAATATATAATATGCATGCATTTACGATCTAAAAAGCGCCCTTTAATATACGCTAAAAAATATGCATTTGTATTTAATTTTATTTGAAGAAACTGAATACAAGTGTAAGAATATAATTGTTGACATTGTGTCCAAGAGCAATTATCATAAATGAAATTCACTGCACTATGTTATTAATATGTCGACAAAAAAATTTTACTGACGAAAAATACGAATCAAAACGTAATGAGTTTATATTAATAAGCAATATGTGCATAAATAGTTTAAATAGAAATACTGAAATACTGTTATGTATGTATAATAAACGTATAATGTAATCATTGTAATCTATACGAGAAAAAATTTTATCAAAAAGAAATACCGTTGAATTGATATTTGCTATATGCTTTATAATTCACAATTCTTACGGGACAACATTCTTATACAAACGAGTTATGATTTATTAAGTTTGATAACACTTCTCTTACTCCCTCATCCCCTACTCCTATCTCAAAATCGTCCTTCACAATGTTTATATCTTTAATCGTTGTACTCAGTTAATTATATTTATTGAAATTTTTGCTCAAAAAAATCTAAGCGTTGATGAATTTACAACCGCATACAGTGGACGTAGTTGGATGTATATAAATCACTTTCTACCATGAACGAACAGGTAGTGAAAACTGTATAAAATAAAATAATGCACATCTAAGTGATCATTAATCCATTGATATCTATTTTAAACAATGTTATTTTACACAGTGGCATGATTTTATTGTTGTGGCAAGTGGAGCACTTTCTTCCCCCTGAATTTTTTATCGAGTAGAATCGAGGTATAATTTTGATCCCATTTCACCTAAATATTTCAAAAGTAGAAATCTTAGTATATTTAGCACACATTTGTAAGATACAAATATTTTTTTCCATAAGTGTATACATGTATTGCACGTTTCTACAGTTGTATATTAATATGTTGAAGTATTTTTAACGTTATCACATTATTTGGGTTACCCACTAATATTATGATTATAGGGGGGTTTTTTTTTTAAATAAGTCAGAAAAACTTTTTTTTTAGTTTTGAATTCTTAATAATAATATGTATTTAAACCCAACCCATCCTAGTTTTTTATCCAATTTTTCACTAGTTATACATGTACTAAAATCCAAAAGTTTATTGCTATTACTATTTATAATCGAAAATGCAATGTGTCAGTTCTTCATGCAGCACTATGGAAAAGCATCCTACAAAGTTGGTTTAGTTAAAAATAAAACGAAATAAAAATTAATAAAAATAATACATTTTTATAATTAAAACGTAAATTGGGTTTAAGTGAAATTTTAGTGGTGATATACTATAAAGTTATTGAAAATCATTTTTATAAACGTTTGAGAAAAACATTTAAGTTATTATCATGAATCAAAATATGATGTGCACAAATAAAAATTAAAACAAAAAATTTTGTCATGAAATGGATTTAAATATTTAAAAGAGGAAAATCATTTGACCCAACTTATTAGATGGGAATGATGGGATAGGTACTTTAAAATACATTGACCACAATTTAAAACGTTCTCTCTTCGCTAGGCATAACTTACGTTTTCTCATCACATAGTCATCGCTGTCCGTATTAAGATTAAAAACGTAGTCATATTCATTACAATTTTCAATATTTGGTAATTAGGTCAAAACTCTAGAAAACGAGTACCTTCAAAGCCTTTTAAACATCAGAGAAACAGAAATCAATTTGCTTCTGTCAGAGTTGGGCAAACCAGTCAAGTTTTCTTTGAGTAAGCAGTAAGTGCACATAACATATTTTATTATATTCGATAAAAATGTATGTCTTAACATTTTCTCTCGATCAATGTTGTTGCAGATTCATAATGGACCCATTGGAAGTTAACGCGTTTTACACTAGACTGGACAATTCAATTAGTGAGAATATTACCTAACCCACATACTACATAGTATAGTTTTTTTATTACTTGTTGTTTAAATATATGATAAATTTTTATTCCATGTTCGTCGTCACGCAGACATTCCAGCTGGGATTTTACAGTTACCATTTTACAACAAAGGAGTCGAGTAAGTCACACGTCTGACAGAAAATATAAATTTTTAAAACTGAAATTATTATTATTATATATATAATTATAATTAACTTACCATTTTTCCGTATGATTTGCGTTATACTATCAATAACTATACTACCCGTTTCTACAGCGTCGTAAATTACGGCGCCATCGGTGCGATCATCGGACACGAAATCACGCACGGATTCGACATCGAAGGTAAGTGTACATGTAAAAATTGCCGTAGTTCCAATAGTTCCATTTTAACTTTTAACAGATAACGACAGATTATCTATGACAAAATTCACTGAAGGCTGGATTTGTATTAGAATACAAATTACTTAGAATATTGAGTAATATTGGTATTTGATAAAGATAAAAACATTCAAAAATATTACTCACGCCCGTTTATTGTAAACTATTATGGACTTAATTTTAATCCTATTTGTGACTCAACTTGAAACAACACAAAATCCATTGAGTATGTTGTTAAACAATTTTTTTTTTTTTAAACTTTTATCATAAATCTTAATAATATCAAATGCCATTTATACATAATTAATAGATCAGTAGTTGAATTAATAAATAGAAATTTTTCGTTAAAGGGATCTTCAATATTTGTTATGGGCACCCCAATCTTCCGATAGTTAGTTTTGGCACTGTGTATATAGTGCTGTTACTACAATAATTTATATATTATAATATTATAACATTATGTCATCGCGGTTTAGGTAAGAATTACGATTCCTATGGCCAAAAGATATCGCAATGGTCATCAAACGCGGAGCGTGAGTATTTGCGTCGGGCGATGTGTTTCGTCGATCAATACAATCAGTTCGAATTAACCCCAAGTACTAGAGTGAGCATTATATTATTATTATATTTTTATATATGAATAAAATTTAAATTAAAAAAAAAAAAAAAAACAATCTTTAGTTAATAAAGATTCAACCCCATCCAATTTTTAGTAAGTACAATAAAAGAAACGCTATCAGTTGTAGTGATGAAACATTCATTCAACTGAAATATTAACAAGACAATGAACTTAGTGCAAAAGACAAGAATAATATTATAGTTTTTATGTTCGTATTTTTTATAATATTTATATATTATGGCCACTACAATTATTTAGTACTTATATATTACTACCTACCTGTTTCACACGACATCGCCCGTGAAAAGAACTGCAAGTCAAATTCCTTTAAATTTTCATTTTTGTTATTGAACATAATATGCATTGAATGAAAAAAAAAATTATATTGCTTGATAACAATAAGAAAATTGATGCTTATTACTAATTTCTATTTTTCGATAGATTTAATCTATGAAGCGAAAAAGTTAGTGTTAGTGTATTAAAATTTTGAAGTATAACTATGTATAGAGCAAATGATACAAATTATGTCAGTATTTTTATAATAATTGAAAGATTTAATAAATGTCTTTATAAACGACATTTTTGACTTCTTCGTGATTTGGGGGAATTTTAGCATTAATTCGGATGTCACGCGAGAAACAGCTATGTACACTTAACCGTGTGAAAAGCATTAAACGCTTAGGTCAATTCCAGCGAAATTAAATGTTTATCCCTATGCTTTATTGTTAGTCATTCCAAATTCTAATTTAATTAGGAATTGAATACGTTTAAATTGAAAAGATAAATCTGAGAATCAATTGATATTCGTAATATTAAAAGAGTTTCTCCAGTACCACATTCCGTTAATATTATGCACTCGATCGATAAACTTTTCAGTTTTTTGATATGTAGTCTTGTAAAAATTACACTGTTGCAAAATCTGAGTAGTCTTAAATTTCTTTTTAAAATAATAAGTGCCCCTAGTTTTGAAATCAGTTTATGAGGTTAAACTTCAAAAGGCGTTAAATAGTTAAGAAATTCAGTAGGAAAATGGACTGCATCCTCTTTTTCTTAAGCTGCACAAATGATTAGTGAACTTAAAAATCATTTAATTTTTCATCTTTCTCGTTATTTGGTGACAAAATATTCCTTTTTAAAACTATTTCAGTGATTTAGAAGCTATGGTTGAATGTCTAGGTCTACATTTCGAATCAATTTTAATATAGTGGGTATTAAAATACAGGTACTTTTAATATTTATTTTACCATTTGTGACTTGAAATTATTGAAATAATCAGTAAAATGCGGAGAAAAATGTAAAAACAATGTAGAAAATTGGTAACTGACACCATGGTTGGAACTCAGGATATTCTACTAAATCATATTAAAGTGTTACTGCGCAAGAAGGTTTTCAATATGTAACTGTAATTTCATAGCTCTTTAAATAGTGATATACCCTACGTCCTGAAACACAAATTTGATTTTGTCATATAAATTTGAACAATCAATTTTATTTTTTATAACAAATTATAAGTATATAATTGTATTGGTTAATTTTATATCCAACAGTGAACACCGCATCAAAATTCATTCTACCTTTTCGGAGTTCATCTCGAATAAAAAAAAAGTGATTTTGTTATATACTATGTGTTAATACTGTTGAGAATTTATTTTGCTATATTTACATAAAAAATATTTATTACAATTACTTAATATGTTTTACGGTGAGGAGTGCTATCACTTCCACGATCTACTTTGTAACCACATCTGATCATGATAGTTACCATTACCGTGGTATAAAATATTGTAATGTGGATTGTTTTGAGTGACTGTGTTTCACATTTTTTTTTTCAGTTAAACGGCACTCTCACTCTTGGAGAAAATATGGCCGACAATGTGGGACTGAAACAGTCGTGGAAGGCGTACAAATTGAATAAAATCGGTGAAGGCGTTCATCTGCCGGGGCTCGCTGAATACTCTAACGACCAACTGTTCTTCTTGTCCTACGCAAACGTGAGTGACTTGGAAAAGGGCTTGTGCGAGATCCGATCGGATTAGCCATAGTTTATAACGGTTTTCATACAGTACTCCATTATTTGGTTATATTATATTGCATCATTTTCTTCTTGATATACATTTTATAAGTTGACAGATTAGTTGAAGAAAAGATAATGGTAAATAATATAGTTATAATTCGCATTACTTAGTGTTGATTTATGATTATATTATGACGAAATCGTGGGTGGAGTGACGATTATTATGATATAAAACTCTATTTTATTACATTTTCTTTAATATTGAATTAATGACTTCGAATTTTTCGGCGTTATTATTTACAACTTCAATAGTCTTAGTATAGTGTTTAATAAATGCCTATCGAATATCTCGCTTTCGCTACTCTATTTGAAAAAAAAATCATAAGACAATCATTTTTAACTTTCAATTATCAATATCAACAATTTTTTGAGCTTTGATTGAAACGTCATACACGATACGCGATTCTAGACAAGCATACCAAGACAACCAAAATTTTGTCGATTTCAATACTATAATATTATTATAATCATGAAAACACGGTGTTTTGGATAAACTAATTAACTACATCTGGGTGGTGAATGAAAACATTTATCACATACCTATCGTAATTATAATATTAACAGTCATTATATCTGTGATGAAATGGTAAAACGTGTCATACCGTTTAGTATTTAAAACATAATATTATCTTAACTCGTTAGACGAACAAATAATTAATATATTATGAGTTGTACAGGTGTGGTGCCGAAAGCCATTCGATGAAAACGAAGAACAAATTCAGGATTTCATCGCCGATGACCACAGTCCCAACACCGCCCGGGTGATAGGTTCGTTAAGAAATAGCCCTGAGTTCGCAGAAGCTTGGAAATGTCCTGCTGGAAGTCGTATGAACCCTTCCAAGAAATGCTCCATGTGGTGAATACTCCAAATAACGCCATTGACACCCGCTGTCCGAGCCTTTGACGATTATTATTACTATTGTTTTTATTTTAATTTTCCATGCGCTTTGTGTAATATAATATGATAATTAAGTTTTCATTTTGTACAATGAAAGTGATAAATATACATATATTATGTCTATTGTATGTTTGTGTAACGTTCGCGTTTGTAATATACTGAAAATTATTTAAATGTTTCCTTTTTCACAACCTTAGTCGTATAATATTTTGGCACACGTGCAACTCGTATAAGTACTTCATAAAGAATTTCACCTTTGACGAAATGATTTTTTTTAATGTGTACAATTATGTCAAAGTTCAAGATCTATAACGAGATTATAGTTCAAAAAAAAAATATTGTATGATAGATTTTTAATTGAACTATTATGTCGTTGTGGATCTAATGAAGTAGGTATAAATATTTTTGAGTGAAAAAACGAAAAATACCTATTTTATTTTATTGCGCATATACGATATTATGTAGAAATTTATATAATATAAAGTACTTTCTAAAATGTATGCTGTTTTTCGGTTAGTGTGAAAAATTGGTGTTTTTAAGTGCCAATCGCTTATTTTAACAGTATTGAAAATAAATAATTTAATTCATGTACAGTGGAACCTCGATAACTCGAACTTCTATAAGTCGAATTTTCGATAACTCGAATTTTTTTTTGCCCCCAACCGATTCGAGTTATCGAGGTTCCACTGTATTATAATAATTTTTCCTATTCAAACATATGTGTAATTAATATGTATACCTAATTAAATTTAAATAAAGATATATAATTTTTAAATGAATAAAAAATAAAAAAATTTTATTTGAAGTGCTCCCTGGGAAGATAAATAATTTTGTTTACGTATTCATTGTATAATGATGAAAGTAAGACAAAACACCTCGTGTGCAACGTAAGGTAAAATAGTTCCTAATTGACAGTAAGTTATTTGATATGTTTACAGCAGAAAACATTTCTCAGTGACGTTTGATTCGCTTATGTTGATCATCTGCGTGAATATTGTTATCAACTAATTATGACTTATATTTGTAAGTTTTGTATTTTTAAACACTTATTTTTTTTAATAGTTTCAACGTTCTTAGAAATATTTCTTTTTTGTAGTATTATGTCACTAATCAGTAAACACGATTAGTTACATAAAATCACCAAAATATTTTTCTTGATAAAAAAACGGATCTCATTGAAATTTTTTTTTAATTGGTATTGAAAGTTAACAAAAGAAAAAAATTGTTTAGATGAATAATAAAATAATCAAGTTGGGTATTGACTGAAAAAATGTATTTGAAAACTCTAATACATATTAGAATGGAATGTTTATACACACATATATATATATATATATATTTATTTATTGAACTTAAGCCCGGCGACTAGGGCCATTAACTGTTGTAGGGATTATGAACTGTGGTAGGAGTAAGATTGGTACGGTAGGTTGTTGTTTTTTTTTTTTTTTATGATTGTTACGGTTGATAGCAAACACGTGTATGTGTGGTAAGATTTTTAATCACTATGTTCACGGGTGGTCACCCATCCGGGAGCTAGTAGCTGTGGTTGTTACTCTCAGTCGCATTCCGCAACTGATAGCAGCCAACACGCCACGCCAAGCCACACACATATTATATTATTATTATTCATAATACAATATTATATTATTACATTCATGCACTTCTAACATTTGGACAATAGGTAATAAAATGATTAAACCGATTTGTAGCACTGACAACATCGCTTTAAAATAAAACGAGGATATTTAATGTTACCCAGTAATTATTTTGACAAATAAAATATTATATAATAATACCAATTGTTTATTTAACACTATGGGACAACCCGAGTTATTCTAACGCATTTAGATAATAGAAATATTTATTTTAATTTTTTTAATTTTAAAATTTTAAAATAACGAAATGGAATGCGAACATGACTTTAAAAAATCTACTTATCTATTACATTTAAGATTTAAAAAATGTTTACATTGTAACAAGATCAAGTTTTGGAAATCAGTTGCAAGATGTAAGAAATGTTTATTAACTTGCCACCGGAAATGTCGTAGAAAGTTTTTGGCACCGCCCAAGGTAAATATAGAAATAAACCAACTGCCTTACATCAGTTTAGTTAACATATTGCAAATATACTTATGACTCATATAATATTTATCATTCTAATAATAATAATATAAGCATAGTTGAATATATTAATATTTACAATAGTTAGAATAATAGATAAAATTGAATAGAGTCTCCCAAATACTTTTGGGTTATCGGAGTTGAGTCCATCCAATATTGTTAGGTTGTTCAAGTCCCTTTAGCCTATTAGTTAATAATTAATTATTTTCAAGTGCAACACACTTACCCGTTTATTAAAACCAAGTGGCTGTCAATATATGTATATATCTAATTTTATCCAGTTAAGGAATAGTTATTTTGCTATTCCCATTACACGAACCGGTCTTAAGGACCGGGTCGTTAAATTGATACAAATAAAGTTTTTCAAGTTATATTATACAGGTCCTAGAAACTTATGACCTGCGTTCATAAACTAACACAATAGATACGATATTATAGCATCGTTTTACAAGATTTATTCATATGACTAAATATTAATATAATAATTATACTGTTCACTATTACCTGAGTAACCCTGTTCTTGAGGGTAGTATTTTGAAGATCACAGGTGTAGCGGAGTACGAGTTGAAGCGATTGAATATATTATGATTTATCTATATTCTATAAGATAGGTTATTTACCTAAAGTATAAATCAAATTAAATATGTTTCTCAGAAATATAGAGATGACTGTTATTGTCTCTATTTCACGAACAAAACTCGACTAATTAGTTATATCAATGATTTGTATGTACTCGTACTCTACGTTCCTGTGTTCTTCTGGCCTAAGCAAAAATCGCCGAGTGCGGCATAAATGACGCGTTAGTAATATATATATCGTTACAGTTACTTTTTTCACCATTTAAGATCTGCCCTCAGATTTATTTTGAAAACAAAAAATTAAAAAATTAAAACTGAAATCAAAGATATGTTAGTAAACACGAGTTACACCTTGGCTATTTCCGACGATGGACATCTATTCCGTTCTTCTAGGCGAATGAAATTGCCTTGTCAGAACATCCCTTTTTTTCTCAGGACATATTACGGTTATATTTTAATTATTTAAATTTAAGTTACTTTGTCAGTGGTCATGTTGTTTATTAAATTTTAATTAATAAAAATGATCAAATTACACGTGTTATATATACATATACATTACACATATATTATTTTTATTTATAGACGTTTATATTTCTAATGAAAAACATTGCTAAAAATTATAATTACGTTTACATTATTTTTTGATTAAATTGATATGCCTTAATTTGTTTCTATAGATTAGATAGGTTAAAAATGTTTTAAGCGATAGTGGCTCTCAGGTTTTCATAACATAATAAATAAATCCAAAGATTTTGATAGTAAAAAAAAATTTTTAGCGTATATTATAATAATAATACAAATAAAACGTTATTAATGTTTAGCCGTTAAAACAGCTATTTCAACAAATGATCCATAACAATATTGCTCTCGTTTTGCTACTCGTTCTGAAATTATCTGTGATTAGTACAGTATAATATTATGTATTTTAAATATTCACATTTTCATCAATCGCCTACGCATATGCTCTATAAAATATATTATTTAACGGCGAAACAAAGACAATATGATTTCTTTATTTGTTATAAAACAATAAATGTTTTGAAATCCTATTCAATTTAAAATATTTCCGCGTGTTAATATACTATATTTTAAACATCGGACAATTTATCATTTACTTTCAGGTACGGAGCTTTCATGTCAACTATAACCTGATTTTGTTTTTCTACTCCTCGATTTGTAGGTCTATAATTTATACCTTCTGTTTTATTAATATATAACGCATTTAACATATCGAAATTTACTTTGGCAGTGAAATGAGTACCATTGTCTGATCTAACTACTTTCATTGCTCCATTAGACAGAATGAAATTAAGTAAAAATACAGTTGTTGTTTTAGCGTCTGCGTTCTACAAGTTTTTTCCACGCAATATTTTGTCCTTCTACAGGTCACTATTAATTTATATATGATTCCTCTCGAATTCATTAAGGGACCAACATAATCAATCGTTACTTTCAAAAAGGGTATTCCATTTTTTACTGGGTACGTACGTATTTTTCCTACTTGGGCTGAATTGTCTGGTTTACGTTTTTGACAACAAATACAAAAAGTAACATGCTATTATTTGTCAATGCATATAAGGCCAACGATATCTTTTCCTAATTTTATTATAAACTTTATGGACTCCAAGTGTGCACCTGACAATTAATTATCATGAACATTTTGAATTACTTCGTTGGTGAGTATTTGAGGAATTGCTAACACTAATTTAAGATTGCCATTAATTTTTTCTTTATAGTAAACTAACCCATTTTTATTGATTTTGCTTTATTTTGCCATTTTATATCGGATACTTCTGAATATTCTAAGATCGTAGTTATATTTTTTAAATAGCTGTCTCTAACTTGAAGCATTTTTAAATTTACTGGTTCAACAATATTTCAACAATATGTATTTGATGTTTATTTAAATTACCTTTTTTATAAATTATTTTAAATTTGAACTTGATTAATTTTGTTCTCGATCTGTTTAAAATTTTCAATTTTGATTAAATTTTTTGTAACTGTATTTAAGTTTTATGATCAGTTCAGACTGTGGTGATTCTACTATGAAGATATTGTTTAAAATTAATGCAACCGAAATGTAACACGGTAATTTCTAATTGTAATACCGAATAATTGTTTTGTGCCGTAATTAATATTTTTGATGCATATAGAACTAGGTGTATTTCATTATTTTCATGTATTTTTTGAAAAATTACGCCTAGATCGTCGATTACTATTTTACTAATATTATTTACAAGTGATGATTAAAATAAGACAAACTTGATTTATTTGTTAGTTTTAATTTAAGATTTTTAAACGCTATTTCTTGTGTTTCCGACCGTGGAATTATTGATTTTTTTATTTGAATTTTTCTTTAATTAATAATTCAGTAAGTGGATGTGCTAATTTACTAAAATTTGGGATAAAACTAAAAATATAATTTGCTTAACCTAAAAAACTTCGAAGTTGTTTTATTGTTGTTGGGGAAGAAAAGTTTTTAATGGCTAAAAGTCCTTCCTCCGTAAGCTTTATACTTTGTTCATTAATAATATTGTTAAATAATTTTAGTTCAGTATAGCCAAATTTATATCTCGAAATTTTTAATATTAAGTTATATTTTAACAATCTGTAAAATTGTATTTCAAGTGCATTGAGGTGATCTTCGAAAGTTTTACCAAAACATACACAATTATTCAAATAGCAACAATTAATTATATAATTTTATTAATTCAGGTCAATTCTGCCATTATTTTGTTCATACATTTTTGAAATTTTTGAGGTGTATTAATTAAATCAAAGAGTATTCGACTAAATTGGTAATGACCTGTTAATTTTAGAAAAACTGGTAATTTCTTTTGAATTTTCATTTAATTGTAATTAATAGAAACCTAGCATTGTGTCTAAGCAAGAAAAATATTTATTTCCTGCAAGTAAATCGTAAATATTTTGTATAATGGGTAAAGGAAATGCTTCTTTATGCGTTTTTTCATTAATGTGTTTAAGACCATTCTATATTCAGATGCTGTTTTTATTTTTGTGCCTTGCAACTCACCTTTTTATACTAAAAAAATCAATGAAGAATAAGGACTTAATAAATGTTCAATTATGTCTGCTTCTAATAATTCTTTAGTTTGTCTTTCAATTTATTTTATTTTTGAAAGACTCAATTTAAAATTTCGTTAATTTACTGGAATGTTTAATAATTTTATTTCTATAAGCACCACATCTACATCACCTAAATTCTACTTAAATTGCGAAAAAATATTTTTATATTTATTTAATAATTGTATTAATTTGCCTTTTAGCTGAGTTGTTAAGTCTGGATTAATATCAAAATTTTTACACGCTATATTCGGAGATTAGTGGTCAAGTTTTTTTGAATTCACTATCGGTCGGTAATGATTATGCGTAATGTCAGTGTCATTAGATATATTATAAATATCCTCACCTTCAAGTCTATTATTATATTTAAAACGTGAGTGTAAAAATATGCTGTATCGTGATTTCAGTGATGGGAAATCGTAGATGACAATAGAATTCGTTACAGCAATATTAATTTCGTTTGAAAGTAGACCCGGTGTCCAGTGATATGAATTATAAAAAATAGATACAAATTTTCTCCCAGGTTTATAATATGCTAACGCGGTATAATTATTGTCGCTTGACGGTGTTTCTTTTATTACTATTAAATTTAAATTATAGTGATTTATGACAACCACTAAATCTCCGGCTTCTAATCATATTGAATTTTTATATTTTGTTAAATTTAACAAATTTAACAGATCTTTAATTTGTTTAAAATTTTAACTAACGCGTGAATACCACAATAATTACTATCTGTTGGTACGTTTTCAAGTTTAACGAACTTATATATTATAAACTTATACTTATAAGTTATTTATTTATTTATTGATTCGTATATGGTTCATTTATTTTTTCACATTTAATACACTTTTTATTTCATACATTAAGTTGTTTATTTCAAGTTTATTCATTTTGAGATTTACTTTATAAAAAAGGGGAAATTGTTAATCAGTGTCATTAATTTGTTCAGCTAATTTTTCTAACATTGTCATATTTTCATTATTATTATTCGTATTTATTTCGATTCTATTTTCGTCAACTTCTGTCGATTGGTTATTTTGTTTCAAACTATCTTCAACAGTTGAAAAATTACTTAAGATGTCAGACTTCGGTATAAAAATGAAACAGATTTTAGTTTTTTATATTTTTATAGATAACTATTTCTTTATTAAAAAAGTTTAAT